>NC_083476.1:21398741-21476241 GCF_030014155.1 Tachysurus vachellii
TTTGCATGTTCTCCCCGTGCCTCGGGGGTTTCCTCCGGGTACTCCAGTTTCCTCCCCCGGTCCAAAGACATGCATGGTAGGTTGATTGGCATCTCTGGAAAATTGTCCGTAGTGTGTGAGTGTGTGAGTGAATGAGAGTGTGTGTGTGTGTGTGCCCTGTGATGGGTTGGCACTCCGTCCAAGGATTGTTATTTATGAAGTACATACTTTAAAAAAACAAAAGAAAAGAAAAAGTCTGTTTGATTATTTACACACCAGTTTAAAAATCCTTTCAATCTGTCAAACTGTTGCCTCGATGCCGTTTAAATCGACGCAGCGATCCGATTTGTCAGTGACCGTCACGCCCACTACGAGCTTATCGGTGTCTCTGATTCCAAGTTTTTGCCTTTAGTAAAAAGTCAGAAGAAAGTTTTCTGTGAAAGAGCAAAACAGTCAGCTCAGTGTACCTAAACGTCACAGACACGAAGACTGGAAGTTATGATGATGTGATGATGGAATTACAGCTTCAAAACCCCGAGCGATCGCCATCATCATCATCGTCATCCTCGTTCTATTGATGTGCTCCATGTGACAAAGATGTGACACAGACCCAGATGTGTGCGTACGCATGCAGAGATACACCACTGTTTAGAGAGTAAACACGTTACAGGAGAGATAACACTGTGCACCGACTTTCCTTTTTCAGGAGTGATTTAAGAAAAAAGCGTGTGTGTGTGTGTGTGTGTGTGTGTGTGTGTGTGTGTGTGTGTGTGTGTGTGTGTGTGTGTGTGTGATATAAAAATATATAAAAACAACACTGCATGAGATAAAATCCAAACTGCAGCAAACTGGAAGCAGCACGTTTCATTGCTCATAATCATTTTCTTCATCGTGTGTGTGTTTCTCTTCTGTGTTGTTCTCTAACACGGGAGCTTGTGTTGGTGTTGATGATAAGAATTTCTACGACAAACAGGACTTTAGTTTTAACTTCATTTATTTTTGCATTAAGCCTAAAACTAACTGAGTAGAAAGATTTGGAGCGGTGATGAGAACATTAAGCATGATACGATTGATTGTTTTAAAGATAAAGATTATGATTCGTCCCCGATGTTATAAAGAAATAATTTAATATTATTGTTATACTAAAGCGTCAAATACAGCAACGGTTTTTTTTTTTCTTCTGATTATATATATATATATTTATATCTAAGTTTCAGTACGGATTTGCTGTTTGTCAGTAACGTCCTCTCTCCAAAAAAAAGTAAAAAAAAAAAAAAGTAAAAAGAAAAAAATGTAAACTGTTTGGCCCACTTTTGTAACAATAGAGGTCTCATCTCAATGTGTTGATTGATTAATTGGTTGATTGATTTGATTGATTGATTGATTGATTGATTGATTGATTGATTTTTTTCCCTACATTGCTGTTTTGTTTTTTTTTAATGGTCATATTAATGGAAAAAAAAGAAAGAAAAAGGATCCTGGCACATTCTATGCAAAATGTAGAGAGCATTTATTAATGCGAAAAATTCTGTCCGCTGTCTGTACTAAATTTATTATACTTTATGTGTACAGTTTGTATTTATGAATTGAGTTGCAATCGAAACTGTATCAATAAACCAACTATTTAAAAAAAAGGAAGTTAAAGTGGAAGAAAAGTAATAAACTCGTATTTTTTAATTTTTTTCTAAGGGCCTTTTTACACCCGGTCACTTCACGTGTTGTCTCTGATCTGATAGCTATCTGATTTGTTTAAACTGTTCCATTTACATTAGACCACATAAACGCATCTCGGCGAATCGGATATCGATCCGATCTTTCTACTCCCTAATAAAATGCTAATATATTTTACCTCGTTTCCGTTTCTGGCGCGATGCTCGACTCGTGAGTCACTTGCGAGTGACGTACTTCCGTTTGGGAGGAGTATAGCGCTGACGTATGTGGCTTGAACAACCACATTCATTTACACCTGTCCAGTTTCATCTGAAACACGTCCCAGACCACCTCCTGAAGGGGTTTGTACCATCGGATTTATATCCGTCTCCAAAACGTTTCGGAGGGCATTTAGACCTGGTCTTTTTACCATCGGATAGCTATCGGATCACAGAAAACACATGAAGTGACCAGGTGTAAAAAGCCCCTAAGCCTCTTTAACAGGTGGCTAAACAGAGGATGTCGAGGACAATAAACGTCATCACGGCGAACAGGAAACTCATCTTACAGCCTTGTTGTGTTTTTAGTAAACTACAACTACAATCTAGGATTATTCCCAAAAAGAGCAGAGTGGATCCTGAGCAGAGAAGATGTTTTAGAGCTGAAAGCTTAGTGGTGGTGATGTTGATGTCGTGCGACAGTTCTGGAGTTCGTTTATAGATTAACTTCAGAATTTTACTTGTAGTGACTGTATTTATTTACAAACCTTGAGTTCATTTGTAGGGGGCACGGTGGCTTAGCGGTTAGCACGTTCGCCTCACGCCTCCAGGGTTGGGGGTTCGATTCCCGCCTCCACCTTGTGTGTGGAGTTTGCATGTTCTCCCCGTGCCTCGGGGGTTTCCTCCAGGTACTCCGGTTTCCTCCCCCGGTCCAAAGACATGCATGGTAGGTTGATTGGCATCTCTGGAAAAATTGTCCGTAGTGAGTGAATGAGAGTGTGTGTGTGTGTGTGTGTGTGTGTGCCCTGTGATGGGTTGGCACTCCGTCCAGGGTGTATCCTGCCTTGATGCCCGATGATGCCTGAGATAGGCACAGGCTCCCCGTGACCCGAGGTAGTTCGGATAAGTGGTAGAAAATGAATAAATGAGTTAATGAGTGTTCATTTGTGGAGATTAACAAAATGTCTAGGAATTATAAATATTTGTTTTATTTTCAGAAGTGATTCGAAAAACGATGGAAAAATGTTGGACGAGGAAACCAGAGCGATTGCTAACTTTACGGTCAACCTTTAATAAGACGTCAATACGGAATATATGTATACAAATGTGTTCTATATGATGTACAGTATATAGATATAAAGGCAAATGTATGAAAATCATTGGAAGGTAATAATATTTTTTGTTTCATTTTTATACATTGACCACATAGCAAGTCCCTGTCTTGTCAAATTCCCTCTGGTTTTACAATTAGCTTAACCACACACACACACATACACACACACACACACAAATAAATTCTTATTATTCACACACGACAGGACGCTGTAATCACGGTCAGCGATCAACACGCTTCATTTAGATCTGGTGCAGAACAGTTCAAGATCTTTCCTCAAATTCTAATCTAAATGATGCGCACGAGCGTGACTCTCATCATAAACCTGTTTCACCATTCACACACACAACGTGTGACGCGTTTTAACTTAAAACACTAATTAAACTGAACAACTTCCTCTCGTGTTGTATTAAGACGCAAAACGCAAACCGACCACAAGTCTACTAATAAAAGTCTACATTATTGTATTGTATCTTATCATGTTTACTGAACAGAATTTCAGTGATTTAAAGCATTATAACAACCACTATGATGGTGAAACGACACGGATGAGCGTCTCAGCGACGCCGCAACAGCCTCCTCTTTGCTGATACTTAAGTATGATTTATTTAATGAGATTATAATAATCTGATTCAGATTAAGGTCTCAAACGAAAATGACGGGGGAAGGGTCATGAAAAACAGGGGGAGTGGCTTAGCAAATAAGACACGCCTACAAGTGGTTGTGATATATATTCTGATATAAACAGCAGAAAACATCAGAGACATAACTTTTGTGTTGTAATTTTTTATTAATGAATATTCGATTCATAAACCTTTCTGTTCTTCCGCTATGTTGCTTTATTCATTCATTCATTCATTCATTCATTTTCTACCGCTTATCCGAACTACCTCGGGTCACGGGGAGCCTGTGCCTATCTCAGGCATCATCGGGCATCAAGGCAGGATACACCCTGGACGGAGTGCCAACCCATCGCAGGGCACACACACACACACACTCTCATTCACTCACACAATCACACACTACAGACAATTTTCCAGAGATGCCAATCAACGTACCATGCATGTCTTTGGACCGGGGGAGGAAACCGGAGTACCCGGAGGAAACCCCCGAGGCACAGGGAGAACATGCAAACTCCACACACACAAGGTGGAGGCGGGAATCGAACCCCCAACCCTGGAGGTGTGAGGCCAACGTGCTAACCACTAAGCCACCGTGACCCCTCTATGTTGCTTTAATTATGCATAATTTATTTCTTTTCTAAAAATCGTTCCTCGCTATGAATATAAAACTGATTCAGAGGGAACATTTAGAATGATTGCAAATGTTAATAAACAGCAGTATATATTATCACTGCTAATAAGACAAAACATTTTCTTTCACGGGAAACGAGAACGAAAATGATTTTGTGTTTCTGAGCCACAGAGAAGGATTTACTCGAGCTCGAGCCTCTGAAACTCGCACGTGGGATTCTAGAGAATTTCATTGTTTAACTTTGCCTAAGTGCTTATTAACATTTCTAGAAAGCAGTATTGGGCAGTAACGCGTTACTGTAGCGCAGTTACTTTCGACAGTAACTAATACTCTAACGCAGGGGTCGGCAACTTTAAACACTCACAGAGCCATTTGGACTCGTTTCCCACAGAAAAAAAACACAGGGAGCCACAAAACCCCTTTGACATCTAAAATGAAGATAACAGCCGCATATAGCGTTTTTTTACCTTTATGGAAAGTGTAGAAAAAACTGTAGTGTGTTGCATTTATGAGCAATGACCTGCTACCGAGTAAACAAAATTTTATTTCTGCAAGCAAACAAAAATATTTTGAACAGTTTGAACTAACCTTAACAAAAAAGATGCTTGGTCGAAGGTTACTTTCAAATAAAATGTTCAATGTCTAATTGAGTCCTCTTCGTATTCATGACCAGGGCTCTCAGGTTTTGAAGACAGGCAAGCCTGACATCTCCAAACCCCCCCCAATAGTTTTCATTGGTTGTTACGTCAAATCTTTCCCAGAAAGATTTGCTATTTGCTATTTGCTATTTTCTGATTGGCTGTTGTGTAGCTTCTTTTTTTGATTGGCTGATAAGTGTCAGGCTCGACTAAGAACTGAGACGCGCTTGATTCCTGCCCGGTTCCATAGAGACAGCGGTGCGGACTGATACATTTTGGGCGCTGCGGCTTATTAAATATATGATATATAGCCGAAAATAGTACAACGAGTGGCGGGAGAGCGTGACAAAAGACCGAAATGCGGCCGGCTGCAGCAAACCAAAAATGCATCTGCTTCTGTGTCGGATTTCGCAAGTCGGCGGTTATGACGCATATTTTGAGCGACAAAAAACTTAAACACGGTTTATTTTAATGTTACAAGAGCATCATAATCTTAGAATTTATAATTACATTTTTTTTAAATCTAACTAACTTATTTTCCAAATCTACAAACTAACTTATTTTCCAAATTTATTTTCCAAATCTACAGGGAGCCGCAGCAGAGGGATGAAAGAGCCACTTGCGGCTCCGGAGCCGCGGGTTGCTGACCCCTGTTCTAACGCATTACTTTTTAAATAAAGTAACTCCGTTACCGTTACCATATGGTGCGTTTGTCCGCTACTTTTTAATTTAATTCATTTTAGCTGAAATGTAGCCTACAGACTAACCTGTGTACAGCAGCGAAGCATTGTAGGATTGGTGGATGCCAACCAGTAAACACGAAGACGGCTCACTGTGGGCGTGTTTCCGTTTATTCAAGTATGTGAGGCAGTAACGGCGAGTCGAGGCTAGAGCAAGACGAGTTTCTCAAAGTGGAAATATGCTCATTATTTCTTTACAAAAGTAACTAAAAAGTTAGTTTTATCAGTAATGCGTTATGTTTTGGTGTAAGTAATCAACAAAGTAATTGAGTTACTTTTTGAATGAAATAACTAGTAACTGTAACTAGTTACTATTTCTTAGTAATTAGCACAACACTGCTAGAAAGTCATATTAACATTTCCAGAAAGTTTGGCTATAGATAATAATGTATACAGATGCTGGCTCCGCCCACATATATATATATATATTTTTTTTTTTTTATCAACCACACCCCTAACTGTGGTTTAGCATTCTGATTGGTTGGGGATCAAGTTTAATAGTCAGGTGTTTCGATGTAATGGGAATAAAGTTCTGCTTTTCAGTTTTTTTACGTTTTGACAACTTTTTACGTTTTCCAGTTACTCCAGTTATGTCGCTGATAAAAAATACTGTATGTTGTATATAATTGTGCTTTTTTTATGTGAAACTTTTAAACGTAAAAATACGTAATACAGCAAAAGTCATTTCATTTACTTCTAGTAGACGTACAGACGGGAAAATAAAGTGATACCCATCAAACTCAGGTCATAAATATTCCTTAAATGATCTATTTACACAAACTACCTATTTACATTAGCGTCGTTATATTTCGGATTAAATATTTGTCTATACAGGCATTAAAACCTGCTATTATATTTACCCAGAATGCACTTAGTGCACATATGAATTCTAAATTCTTATATAAATTAGTTTAATTTTTTAATCCACAATATTTTGGAGATTTATATTTATGACTATGATAATTAACTTTGGTCATAAACATCTCTGTGGCTTCATGCTGAAGTTTTATACTAATTTATGATACATTAACATGACTGATGTTTGTACTCTCATCTCTTTAATGTATTTTTTTATTCATTTTTGGATTATATTTGTGTATGATGCTTACCTTGGAAGGAAGACAATGGAGAAGGTTTTTCATTGTAGGCTTTATCAAAGACATGAGCAAAACAATTGAATCACTTTTCTTCCATCTCTAACCTCGACTTGTTTCTCTTCGGATACTAAACATATTGTTAAATTTGAAAAATGACCAGTGAGACGTGTGAATTTTGTTGTGCCAAAAAAAGCACTAATTATATGGTCTGAGGAGGTTTATTAAACCTTGTGTATTAAAATGATGAAACTGGTATGTAATAGAGAGTTACACAGTGCTGAGTGGACAGCAGACCAGACGGACATGATGAAAAAGTTGATGGGATGAAAGATGGCGTGGTGTGGCATTGCCTGCCTTCCTCCTCCTCCTCGTGTGGCATGGCCCCTCCTCCTCCTTGTGTGGCATAGTGTGGCAAGACCTGCCCTTCTCTTCCTCGTGTGGCATGGCCTGCCCTCCTCCTCCTCATGTGGCGTGGCCCTTCCTCCTCCTCCTTGTGTGGTGTGGCCCCTCCTCCTCCTCTTCATGTGGCATGGCCCTTCCTCCTCCTCCTTGGGTGGTGTGGCCCCTCCTCCTCCTCTTCATGTGGCATGGCCCCTCCTCCTCCTCATGTGGCGTAGTGTGGCAAGACCTGCCCTTCTCCTCCTCGTGTGGCATGGCCTGCCCTCCACCTCCTCATGTGGCATGGCCCTTCCTCCTCCTCCTCCTTGTGTGGTGTGGCCCCTCCTCCTCCTCTTCACATGGCGTAGTGTGGCAAGACCTGCCCTTCTCCTCCTCGTGTGGCATGGCCTGCCCTCCTCCTCTTCGTGTGGCATGGCCCCCCGTCCTCCTCCTCGTGTGGCGTGGCCCTTCCTCCTCCTCCTTGTGTGGTGTGGCCCCTCCTCCTCCTCTTCACATGGCATAGTGTGGCAAGACCTGCCCTTCTCCTCCTTGTGTGGCGTGGCCTGGCCTGGCCTCCCCTCTTCATGTGGCCACACAGATGACAGATGTGGCTCAAGCTGTGCAGTTGCAGGACTGATTCATGTCATCAGTATCATCCACAGGAACACAGATGCTGCTTAAAGGAGATGATCCCTGGTAGCCGCAACCAGATTTGAAAGTCTCATGTTTGCTTGTTTGCCCGTCTGGAACACATCCACTCTGCTCAACCTGATTACAGCGCTCATTCGTAGCATCTAAACTCTAAACTACTGAACTGTGAGATTGAAGGTCATGAGGTTTACTGGCTTAATGCTACTGTAGGTTCTCTGAGACCGTTACTCACTTCATCACCCGTGGTGTGTGGCACGTATTATGACATGATGACGATCATCTGCATTATAACTCTATCTGGATCCCAAACCCCGCCCCCTAAATCCTTAAAATAGATTTCTGTTGAGATTTCCATCATTAGCTAAGCTGCTGCAGTTACACTATCATGCATAGTGCATTGTTTTTGCTATTTCTTTAAGATGTTTGTCTCAAAGCCACCAAACGCCAGACTTTGTTACCGTTGGTGCTAATGATACTTGATCTGAGAAAACATTTTAATCGTCTCAAACATAAAGCCGTGTTTCACTTTTAGCTCCTAAAAACACAAAGTACTGGAGACGGTGCAAATTCAGCTAGGCTAGTTAGCATAAATGTTACACGCTGCTGAATTGGGATTAGCATGTGCTGAGATATTAACATGAGTTGATAAGAAAAATAAATCTGCATGATTTGCATAATCTGTATAAAATCTTCTCTATTTGGAGAAGGACCTAATAATCCTACTCCATCCATGTATTTTATTCCTATTACCTAACAATTATCATTATTGAATATTTTCCAAGAAATAATGTAATTTGTCCACCTTCTTTATTTCCAGTAAAAAAGACGAATGAATTACTGCCTGCTTTGTGAATTCTCGCTGGTTGTTATTAGACTTTGCTTGCTATATTAATTCATTTTTCCTTTTCAACCTTTTTATTGAATTCTCTGGTTAATTAGCAGGCAGCACTTTTAGCTGATAACTGTAAAGATGTTTGTATTGAAGACGAGCCGTGACCCCGTTGACCTCGCTTCACTTAGCATTCAAACCCATCATGAATTATGCAGTGGCTGAACAGGTGGCTCTTTTTTTCATGCAAATAAAGTGCTTACTAATTCTCATTTACCGCAAACGGAATTGTTATTGATGACCGTCTCTACACACCGGGATCTGAATCTAGTTATGGAAAGATGTAGTTAATCCATTTTAATGTCCAGCGTTAGATCACAGGGTGAACGACCATTTCAGGAGGTCATGAGTAAACACGCTGCACAGGTAATCCTAATTTATATATATATATATATATATATATATATATATATATATATATATATATATATATATAAAATAATTAATACAAAACACCTCGTCATGAAATTTCACAAACTGCATTAAAGATAGGGAAAAGAAATTAAAAAGGACTTGCTAGCATGGCAGATGTTCCAGGTGTACGGTGTTTAATTAATCTGACGAATTAATCTGCTGGACTTCTGGATCTTCTCCTCTGACCGCTCTCATCAAGTATAGACTCAATGAATGGGTTTGATGTTGTGTTTTTTTTTTTTTTTTTAAACCAAACTGTGGCGGGCACGGTGGCTTAGTGGTTAGCACGTTCGCCTCACACCTCCAGGGTTGGGGGTTCAATTCCCGCCTCCGCCTTGTGTGTGTGGAGTTTGCATGTTCTCCCCGTGCCTCGGGGGTTTCCTCCAAGTACTCCGGTTTCCTCCCCTGGTCCAAAGACATGCATGGTAGGTTGATTGGCATCTCTGGAAAATTGTCTGTAGTGTGTGATTGCGTGAGTGAATGAGAGTGTGTGTGTGTGCCCTGTGATGGGTTGGCACTCCGTCCAGGGTGTATCCTGCCTTGATGCCCGATGACGCCTGAGATAGGCACAGGCTCCCCGTGACCCTGTAGTTCGGATAAGCGGTAGAAGATGAATGAATGAATGAAAGAATGTTGTGTAGGAAGTTTCCAGGATATCAATGTCATGATGGCTTGGACACTTTCCTGCCCGAACACCAGGGGGCATTCCAGCAGGGTTTGTTTGTGTTTGTTTTACCTGGTGTTCTCCTTTTTATGTTTTATATTTTTGTTTTCTTGTATCTTGTTTTGTATTTTAGGTGCTCTGTTTTTTCCCCTAGTGTTTTTCTGTGTCTGTTGGCTCTTTGATTTTATGAATAAAACCCCTTGTCTGTCTGTCTTCTATCCCTGCATCTGGGTCTGGATTCTGTTCCTGTGACAATCAGGAGACGCTGAGATACACCAAACAGAACATTGGGATCTTAAAGCCATCGCTGTTTGACACTCAATACCTCAGTACAGACGTTCCTATTAAATTGGCTGATGTGTGTGAAAATAAACACTGTATAATTGTAGTGAACTGTTGTTGTAGAAGAATGTGGTGATCTACTGGATCTACTGGAATCCATTACTGTGAGTCAGTTTTCCAGCTTTTTTGAGGACTATTAGAATTATTAAAATTAAATAAATAAATAAATTTATAAGTAAATAATTAAATAATGTAATCATATTCTTAGATATTTCAAATTTTTTTCTGCGATTGTAGCTTCTACGTATTTATACAACTGTAAATTCTTCAGCACTTTTATTCTATAAAATACACGAGGTTACGACTCAGCATGATTCTAAGGTTATTTTCACATCGACTACAATAAGATCTGATTCCCAGAGTGGAGCTCTTTATGGCTGATATTCTCTGATTGTGTTACTTAAGTGTTATTGCTGCAATTAGTGAATTATTATTATTATAATAATATAAAGTCTTACAGCAAAGTAGTGAGGTACTAAAAAAGTGCTGAAGACGAGAGATTTTTGTCTCCACATGCTGGGTTATTAATATTTACAACATAATATCAACATTCACTGGTCTCGTACTGAAAAAAATGAGAGAGAAAGAGAGAGAGAGAGAGAGAGAGAGAGAGAGAGAGAGAGAGAGCAATATAGAGGAAGAGGAGAGAGCAACATAAAGGAAAGATGGCGTGGAAAAGGCTAACTCACTAACTAAACTACTAGCTAACTCACTAACTAAACTCTTAGCTAACTCACTAACTAAACTACTAGCTAACTCACTAACTAAACTCTTAGCTAACTCACTAACTAAACTCTTAGCTAACTCACTAACTTAACTCTTAGCTAACTCACTAACTAAACTAGCTAACTCATTAACTAAACTCTTAGCTAACTCACTAACTAAACTACTAGCTAACTCACTAACTAAACTCTTAGCTAACTCACTAACTAAACTCTTAGCTAACTCACTAACTAAACTAGCTAACTCATTAACTAAACTCTTAGCTAACTCACTAACTAAACTACTAGCTAACTCACTAACTAAACTCTTAGCTAACTCACTAACTAAACTCTTAGCTAACTCACTAACTAAACTAGCTAACTCATTAACTAAACTCTTAGCTATCTCACTAACTAAACTAGCTAACTCACTAACTAAACTCTTAGCTAACTCACTAACTAAACTCTTAGCTA
This sequence comes from Tachysurus vachellii, assembly GCF_030014155.1. NCBI lineage: Eukaryota > Metazoa > Chordata > Actinopteri > Siluriformes > Bagridae > Tachysurus > Tachysurus vachellii. Next base: position 21,409,945 of record NC_083476.1, read on the forward strand.
ACTCACTAACTAAACTAGCTAACTCATTAACTAAACTCCTAGCTAACTCACTAACTTAACTACTAGCTAACTAACTAACTAAACTCTTAGCTAACTCACTAACTAAACTCTTAGCTAACTCACAAACTAAACTCTTAGCTAACTCACTAACTAAACTCCTAGCTAACTTATTAACTAAACTCTTAGCTACTGTAACTCACTAACTAAACTCTTAGATAGCTCACTAACTAAACTCTTAGCTAACTCACTAACTAAACTGCTAGCTAACTTATTAACTAAACTCTTAGCTAGCTCACTAACTAAATGTTTTAAAACTCTGGAGTAAATAAAACTTTTTCACCTCCACAGAAGCCATGAACTGAATCTTGCTAATACCAAGCTAGATTAGCACCAATTGTAGTCTGATGTTTCTCATGTCTGTGAGCAGCAAGAGACTGAAAGATGTTTTTAGGCAAAAAATTGACAGATAGAAATGTTTCCTGAGCTGAAAGTGAGATCCACCAACAACCAATAAAACAAAATAAATAAATAAATAAATAAAGGTGGATACCTCCCGGGGCCTCCTGGGGCAAATTCAGAACCGTTTCCCAAAAGAGACATAAGCAGCATGGCGAGACAGGATAAGGCGACACTTCAGAGCTCATCTGTCAGCAGTCTGAGAGCTCGTGCTGAGTTCTGGATGGTGGAGAACGTACAGAATTGACTCAGCTTGGAGTAAACGCTATTTGCACACGCCGTTTGGATTAGCATAAATAAATAATCGTATGAATCATCCTCAGTCACTGCTGATGCAACATTTCTGCTAAGGCGTTTAGGTCCTGATTTTAAATAGAGAGCCAGAAGATCGAGCTCCTCTTCGTTCCATTTTCGTTAGAACGTTCCTGTGTAGAATTAATCTTAAGGCCCTACAGACTGCCTGCTAAACCATGTGTAGATTTTGGTTCGCTAAATTGACCAAATCAGTAAATATACTATAGGAAATTCCTGGCAGCTTACACATGATGCACGTTTAATTCATATTTGTTTTAACAAACCAGGTTTAGCTTCTACATGCTAGATAATAGAGTAACTAACAAACATGTACGTAATTCATTCATTTACAGTACGTCATAGTTAAGGTTAGCGCTTCCTTAGTTAGCTCCTGATCCGTGCACGCTTTAACTCATCATTAGTGCAGGATAATTCCTCTACTGTACATCGAAGTGTTTCAGTCATACTTCGAAAACAGCAAAATATAGGACTAGCACTCGGCTAGCTCAAGCAGCTTTAATGAACCTGATGAATCATACTGGCACGAATTCTATATTTATTTCGACTCGGGTTAAAGTCAAATCAAGTTTATCAACACAGAAAAAACAAGAGAGACAGCTAATCTTCTCACGCTACACTAGCGTAGTTAGTGTTATAGCCATCTGTATATCTACCTCTGAGAGTAAACAAGGATAAAGCAAGGTGTCGAATTTATTCTGTCCTAAACTCCATATAAAAGCATGCTGAAGTACAGTAAATTTTGGTAATCAGCCAACATCGTTTACCGCCTATATGGAACTTGTTTTAGCTAGCTAACATGTTTACGCATTGACTGATGCATTTAAAAGTGAAGATACGTAGCTGATACTAAAAGCGGGTCAGTGATGCTCATGGGGTCTTCACCGTCTCAGACACTGCTGCTTGTATATAAATTGTAGACTTTCGGTTGTTTTATTTTGATTGAAAAATTGATTTAATTAAAGCGTCCACATGCTGTATTTTAATAAGCTCACCAATTGGCTTGAATGCATTATTTTATTTTGTTTATCCTGTAAAAAAAAAAAAAATTCCCTTACAGTGAACCACATACTTGTCACAACCTGGATGGAAGGAGACAGACCCGTACGCAGGATAGCTTCAAATGAAAAGGGTTAAAAAAATAATGAAGATAAAGACAGAAAAGACGATAACTGAAACAATACAAATGAAGCCACTTAACAATGACTAGCTATAACGATGGGGTAAACATAACTAATGATTCCGCGCTGCCATCGGCAACACGGCTCACTTAAATATAAAAGACAATGATGACACAATATGGATCAGGTGTGACGACAGGGAGGAGCAGACGAAGGCGGGGCAGACACGTGACAAGGAACAATAACAAAGGCACATGGCCAAAAAGTCCGGGCTGAGTCCTGACAATACTGAAGTAGTACACCGTAAATATTAGTCTCTAGTTATACAAAATCTCCAGTGAAATTATATCGTCAAGTTCATCCACCTCTTATATTATATTGTTATTTATTTGATTTAAATCAGAGCGTCTTTAAGTGATTAGCGCACCGAACAAAAGTGAAAACCGTCCTAAAATCCACCCTCCATAACTACATCCTGCTAAAACCTATTACCAGCTGAGAGAAAATTAAAGGATGAATTAACATCTCAATCCGCAACAGGGATCAGAAATTAATTTGTTGTTAGACAAGCAGAAGTTCGGTGTTATTTCCGCATTATAACTAGAACGAAGGGTCTTAACGGGGCGATGCCTCACGAGCCTTGTGTTATAAAATGGCAGCCATACATTTTTATGCTTCTTTACTTGTTTTCCTGCTCGGGGGCAAATCGTTCTGCTGGGAAACGACGTCAGCTGGAAAGAAGATCCTTGAAAATCATTTTCTTCAAACATTTTTTACTAAATTCCATTATAACGTGTTCATATATAACACAAAATGGACTGTAAGCGCTTTACACTTCATCAGCAATAACGGGACATCTCGAGTCTTTGGATTGGATTGAATTGTCGATAACCGCTTTCTTACCATTAGGGGGCAGAATTCAATCTCGACTTGCTAGTGAGTTTTTTCCTTCCTCTGTTCTCATACAGGATTTTGGTTAAGGGAATTATGTCAGCTTAATAATAATCTAAAATATATGTCCGACTGTGAGCATGTTTCAGGGTCACTGCCTGTGTTGTGTGTTTGCATTAAGCACAGCGATAGCAGCAGAAAGCTTAGCAGGACGACCTGTGATGCAGCAGGAACCTGGTGAAGCAAAGCAAAGCCTCGAGGACTAATCCCTTGTTATTCACTGTACCAGTTAGCAGAGGTTTTCCCAGCTTTCCTGACATGCACTAAGACGCTTTCTGCAGTCGTTTTCAAATTTACTGTAACACACTTCATACACAAGAGCCTTGATGATCCCAGAAGATGTTATTAAGATGTGTAGATGGTTTCCAGTCTATAAATCAGCATAACAAGGTTATTGGACTTTTTTTTTTTCTTGCAGTGCCAATGCAAAGCAGCCATAATTATCTTCTCTGCATCATAGCAGGGGATCATGAAAGAACCCATTATTCACTCAATGACAGTTTGCCAATATCCTGATGCAGCTTTTATTGCTTTATCGATGACACATCATTTTAAAGTGACGTTATACAGTAGTTGTGTGTGTGTTTTTGCACAGAGTCAAAGTGTGAGAAAGATATTAGAGTAAACAGGACAACCTGATCCCTGGTTACGGAACTGAATCCCACAATTTTACCAGCATCATTCGGACATTAACCCGTTTCCAAGAACAATTCCCATCTCCAAAATCTTTCTTTTCTTTTTCATCCCATCTTGAGATTTACTGTATTAACAATGTGATTACATTTAGTTTCACCTCCCAAGGTGGGCCACATGACCAGATGGTATGTTTTGTGGCGTTATCTTGAACATTGTAGTGTGAAGCACATCATGATTGACTTACTGTATGCTGTATGATGAGCATCAACAATGTGAGGAGATTGGAAACCATTTGGTGATTCATACTTTTAGAAGATTCCAGATAAGTCAAAGGCTTTGGGTTTTGAACATTTCACCATCATACATGTTCAAGATCCATCCATAAAACCTACTAAAGACAGACATGGCAGATTCAGACGGGATTAAAATCACAAAGTACGTCTGTGAAACTGAAATTTCTCTAACGACCCCCTGTAAAACTAGTCCCGTACAAATAGGGCTTAAGAGTCTAAAGAGCTCCCTTGTAATGACACTTTTTCTTTAGACACCTTCGATCTTGTTGAGATACACACTTTACTCCTGGGATCCAGTGATCAGGACCTCTTCTGGATCGGCCTGATCCATCCATCCTGGTGCCCTATTGTTAGTTGACGTCTTATTACTTGGAGGTGCTCACTGCTGATGAGGATGGTCCAAATGGAGATGGTACCGCTTGGTGGAATCAAGTGATTTGTTCTTCAAAACCTCAACAACACAGACTTGTTGAGTGCTATAACTCGAATGAATCTCCTGGTTACACAATAGTTATAAATGATTAATTATTCATGTAACGACTCTCCGGTGTCACGTAGCTGAGAATGGCTTTCATTTTCAATCTGGTTTCTGAAACCAGAATGTTTCTTCCATAAAGTCTCGTAAAGTTTTTCCTCACCACCGTCACCTCTGGATCGTTTTAAAATCGATATCCTGAATTTATAGATTTCTGTAAAGCTACAGTGAGACAGTATAATGGTGACTGTTACATTCATATACTGTAGATTTCATTCTCCTGTGTTCTTCTATGTTCTTCTCAGTTCACCAACACTAATCTGAATCTGTTTATACAGAACCATTTTGGTCTTAATTTAACCAGAAAACCTCATTTGTGCAAGAACTTTTGGAGTGTTTGTGTCGTATGTCTGGCATTCAAATGGAACCATGCTCACAAGAAGTGTCTTTATTTTTGTAGTAAATTATGTAGACGTTTGGATTCAATTACACACTTGTGTAAGTTCTTTGTTTCTAGTTGTGAAGATGGATTGTAAATTTGAAAGCAGTGCTCTGTTTGCTATAGAGATAAGATCGTTCCTAAACAAATACGGCTGGAGTCCGTATCACGCCCTCGAAAAAACTCTGAACAGAACATTTTATTCTCCTTTCTCCAAAGAAACACGGCTTAATGAGCATCATGACGCATCAAAACATCGACATCAGTCCTCATTAACATCTCAATACGATTTAAATGCTAATTTCCTCTAACTCTTTTTAAAATGTTGATATTTAACAGATACATAATGATGATTTGCTTGTGCTAAGCAACAAGTCCCATTAGGACAGGAATCACGCTGCCCCAATGTTTTCAGTGGAGGAGGAGCAGCTGACTGGGAATTTTAGGACGTAGGGGTTGACATTTTTGCATTTTTTACAGCATATTGACCCAGCTAAGAAAAATAAAAAACACTCAATGGCCCAGCTTTTGTATAGCTACTTTAAGACGATGTGAATTGTTAAAAGTGTAATGCAAATAAATTGAATTGAATTGAATTGAATTGAATACAGGGGGCACGGTGGCTTAGTGGTTAGCACGTTTGCCTCACACCTCCAGGGTTGGGGGTTCGATTCCCGCCTCCGCCTTGTGTGTGTGGAGTTTACATGTTCTCCCCGTGCCTCGGGGGTTTCCTCCGGGTACTCCAGTTTCCTCCCCCGGTCCAAAGACATGCATGGTAGGTTGATTGCCATCTCTGGAAAATTGTCCGTAGTGTGTGATTGCGTGAGTGAATGAGAGTGTGTGTGTGTGTGCCCTGCAATGGGTTGGCACTCTCCATCCAGGGTGTATCCTGCCTTGATGCCCGATGACGCCTGAGATAGGCACAGGCTCCGTGACCCGAGGTAGTTCGGATAAGCGGTAGAAGATGAATGAGAGAGAGCGAATAGACCGCGTTTTTACGATGCACACAATCCTTTCTAGTGGATGATATATTGCAAAGCTTGGGAGAGTATTATGGAGTTTAGTCCATCAGAAATGCATGTGCACAACTGTTTCCCAGACAAAGACTAAGAAAAAGAAGAAAAGTGTGACTTTAATTATGTCTGAGTTTCTTTGGGCTTGTTTGAGGTCTTTAGTTTGAGAGGTAAATTTGTCAGAAACTTGGCAACGTTGCTTAACGATTTCCCAGTTGACTTAAACCCACAGTTGATGAAACCGAGCTGCTGGACTGGACACTATGACACAACATGAACAGGAAGTTCACATTCATGCTGTTCCTTAATGCATGGACATAGTCATGTGCTTGACACAGTGAGTAAGAGGAACCAATTATATGAAGTGAAAGCGGTGCTGTTTGGATGGAAGCCTTATTTATAGGCAGATTACTAACACTACATAAAGCTTGCAAATCAGTAATGACTTTATATCTGAACATTTTAATGGAGAAGTTTGTCTTGAGCAATTTTTAGCCAGTCTTGCTGATGACTGACTGACTGACAAGCGAACAAAATCCTCCTCAGAGGCTGTGGTTTAAACCATTTATTTTTTATATCATATCCTAAATATTTTCCTGGTAACTTGTTTACATAAGAAATAAAGTAATGATCTGGTGATTGCACCTTTAATTATCGAAAACATGCAAAGCCAGAAAAAGAGGACTAGCCCGATTCACTTTATGACAATTTTATGAATCTGTAGTATCTGTGAAAGGATTGACCTATTACAGACTTTTAAAAAACAACAAACCGCACCTTTAATGAGATGTTAACAAGGAGAGAATACAGATCCACTACCTGCTTTAAATCCTGTTAGCCCCTAATCAGTTTAAGCACATGACAGAAGGCACTTTTCATACCTGATTTTGTAGATATAAGGCCATGCCACTAGAGGGCTTGTGTGACTGATGATGAAATTAAATTACATCGAGCTTCAGCGAGTATCATCACTTTTCCCAACGACTTCCTGGGATGAGAGGCTTGTTTGAATACGGCTAAAAAAATAATTACAACACCTGATGCAATCAGACCCCTTGCTGAGTCATAAAGCTATTAGTGGAATTTTTTATTAACTTACATGAAACCCCATCTGGCATGTGGAACATTACATAAGTTACGTCCTTGCCTGCGAGTCGCTGGGTAGCAATATCGTGCTGCTGGCTGGAGATACTTAAAAGCTCTGGATATCTCAGTGTAAAGCAACAAAAATGAAGATTAAAGATACGTTTGAGTTTACGTCTCTTTGCTGCACATCAAAGCAGAGTATAATGTACACAACCTCAAATCCATCTCAACTTATTTAAACACATATGGATTAATTTGTATATTTCATAGTTTTTTCCCCCAGCCAGTATAAAATAAGGATGTTTCAGAGGGTTTGTTGCATAAAATTGAACTTCTAGCATGGATTCGAGTATTAGCGATAGCATCAGACGTGGCACACGATACTTTTTTTATGAATATGCTGTAGCTTCTGAAATAAAATTAACAATCTTGTCGGTTGAAGATGAAGAATTAACGAGAATTTACAATTTTTTTTGAGCTAGCTAGACAGTTAGCCATTGTGCTATCGTTGAGTCTGGCTCCTTCTACTAGCGGAGCAAAAAGATTTTATTATTAGATTACTGTATATTGCAGTGTCAGTAATGTCAGGAACACAACACTATATTCTTATTTATAAATCTGTTATACAAAAACAATACAGTATATAGAACTCACATCAGCGCTGTTTATTATTTAGAGATAGAACGGGGCATAGAAGCCTTTATTATCGCCCTCACACACTACGGACAATTTTCCAGAGATGCCAATCAACCTACCATGCATGTCTTTGGACCGGGGGAGGAAACCGGAGTACCCGGAGGAAACCCCCGAGGCACGGGGAGAACATGCAAACTCCAAACACACAAGGCGGAAATCGAACCCCCAACCCTGAGGTGTGAGGCGAACGTGCTAACCACTAAGCCACCGTGCCCTCCAGGGGAATACATTACAGTAGAATTCTTTTCTTCACATACCCCAACTGAGGAGTTTGGGGTCAGAGTGCAGGGGCAGCTATGATACAGCGCCCCTGGAGCAGGGAGGGTTGAGGGTCTTGCTCAAGGGCCCAGCAGTGGCAGCTTGGCTGTGCTGGGCCTTGAACCCCAATCCTCCAATCAACAACCCAGAGCCTTAACCAGTTGAGCCACAAATGCCCAAAATTGTTATTGAATATTTTATCTTAATTTTGTGACATTTGTTATTTGGAAGCATAACATTGCTGTAGCATACATGTACATCAGCATACATTTTTTATATTGTTAGATGACAAAAAATCTTATTTAACCCTTGTATGGTGTTTGTATATTTGTTACTCAGCCAGTGTCCGTGGGTCTGTTTGACCCGCTGCATTTTTGGGTTTTTAATTCAACATAATCAAAAATTTGATGTTAAAATACTCTACAGATGTTTACATCATCCCAATTACAAGCAATATAAACAACACATATAGTTAATATTTGCCCTTTACCTATATTACATCACATTTTTTAATTAAAGTGCTACTCATTTTTTGTTGTTTTTTAATAAAAAAAAAAAGAAAATCAAATTTAATCAAGTTATGAGTGGAAGAAAATCAACAAATCTACAAGGAAGCAAAGTTTTTCAAAACTAATGATGTTTATGAATATGGGTCCCGAACAACATACAAGGGTTAACTGTATGTACACTTTATGTACACTTACTCAACCTATACGCAGATAGGAGACACCATAAATGCAGACTATTGATTATTGCCAGTAAAAATAAAGTCACTCGATCTTTCGTGCCATAAAAAGATGAAGATAGTTCATGCTAAATCGTTCTTCCTGTTCCTCGGTTTTTATTCACTCTGACCATTCAAGGTAAATTTTCAGCGTCAAACTTCTATGCTAAACATCTCCTGTGCTCCTTTTTGTCAGAAGTACAAAAAAATGACATTTGTTTATTTCTCACAAATGTCAGGCTGCAGTTTGGATGAGTTGTGGGACTAACAACCAGCTGTCAGCATAGTGAATAATAGCGAACATAACGCTCAAAATCTCCACTTTTCCACTTGTGAAGGTAAAATATGTGTTTAGATTTTACTATAATTGCCTGATTTACACTTCACAATGTAGTGACAAGTTGTAGCACCGTTTCCTTTTCAGTGCATGTGTCAAAGAGAGACATTTATTTACAAAGCGCCATGAACTATAGCGATATATAACATAACATAACTTCCTGCTTGGGTCTACAGGGACAAACTCGCTGTACAACACAAATAGATTGATAAAATTGCTAAGAAACAGATGCTGACTGCTGCGCTGCATACTCAGACCACAGACATGTCTATTAAGATTTTTAAAGTACACAGAATCTCTGTGACGGTCAGGGTTTAGCTGGTCTCGGGCCAAACCCAAATTTCGAACACTCACGGCATTGCAGATTTATAAGCAGTTTCCCAAGAATTCCTCATTAACACTCTGCTTTATAAGCGTCTCAAGGGGTCTTTATTAATTACTTTGTTTACATTCTTTGTACCAAAGTAACACTCGACTGTTCTGAGCGTTTGCTCGTTCATGTCGCCATCTGCTGAAATGCCTTTCTGATGCGAGGAAGATTGGTTCACACAGTGCATTAGGTTGTGCTAAACAGAGGTAATTTTCATTTACAAGGTATATACACACAGACACCATCAAAACAGAATTATTTCCCAAACCATTCAAATGTCAGGCTTACATTTACATTTACATTTAGAAGATCCCATTATCTGGAGTGCATCCTCATGCTAGTTCACTAGGTCAGAGACTAAGTGTACCATCAGTCTAAAAATGTTGTTGGTGGAGGTGATAATTCAAGTATCTGGTGAAGAGGTTGGTCTTTATTCCTCGATTAAAGATGGCCAGTGACTCAGCTGTTCAGGCAACCAGGAGATGGTGAGTCCATCTGGGTACCAGGACAAAGAAGAGTCTAAATACATGAAAATCATAATGAATGATGGTGGGCTTAATCAAGCTATGCTTGAGGTTTGGATAGAGATGGATGCAGAGAGATAAGTCTGATGAGTGCTTTAATGAAGGTGATGGTCTGGTCTATTTTGACCATGTAGGTACGGATTAGTGGTGACTTTAGGGGCAGTAGTGGCTCAGTGGTAAAAGGATCTGGGTGACTGACCAGAAGGTCGGGGATTCAAGCCACCAACCTGCCACTGTTGGGCCCTTGAGCAAGGTGCTTAACCCTCACAGCTTCAGGAGTGCTGTATCCTGGATGACCCTGTGCTTTGACCCTAACTTCTGAAAAAGAAATGATGTAAGCCAGTGGAGAAAGCGAGGTAATGGGGTGTGGCAAATCACACTTGGGGAAGTTCTAATCAAGTCATACTGTAGATAAACAGCTGAAAAAGACTAAACTGCTGAGCCGCCTTTCATCCAACAGATGCTGAGATCCATACAGAAACGGAATGGAAAGGAATGGAGAGGATGAGTTGTGTGTCATCAGCATGGAAGTGGAGATAGAGACCAATGTGATAATATGACCTTGGCAAGAGGGCAAAAAAAGAGGGAGAACAGAAAAAGATCAAGGACTGAGCCTTGTAGTGTACCAGAGAAGTAGAGTCTGTATGGAGCAGATGTGGATCCTCACCAGGTCACCTGATGTAACCTTCCCTTGAGGTAAGAAGCCTCCATGGCCATGCTGTGAATTGCAATCCAAAAATTACGATGATGCACAGGAGAATCTTGTTAATGTCTCGAAAGCTTCTGAATAGTTAAGGATGTGGAATGATGACAGTTGGACTGATCAAGCCGCATGAATCTTCAGTCATTTTCTCAGATACAAGGGCAGCTCTGAGAACTCGATAATAAATACAGCTTTGATAATGGTGAGTTCAGCATATGGGTGCATTCTGTAAATTGCATGGTCATATCTTCTTTTGGAGCTCAGGCACCTTCATGCCTGCATCATAAAAAATGTGCATTGACATTTATGTTTTACTTCAGGTCCATTTTTCTTCATTCTACGCTTGCCTTCAAATCATGTCTTCTTTCATTTTAAATGCCTTTGGGTACCTAATACATTACGGGGAAGTGCTTTAAGATCTTGCAAGCTTGTTTTAAAATGGGAAATGTGGCCAGGCATGTGAATGAGAATTTAGCTGTGTGCTTGGTTAAAAAAAACTAATGAAAATTAGATTTGTTTTTCCTCAAGAAGACAAACAGTTTCACAAAAAGGTTTAGCTTTAGCTGCAATCTGGGATTTGAAGTGATAGGCTTGTTTACATCTAATTTATTGTTTACACTTACTGATTCGTAAAGATAACTCTTTTAGATCCCACGTGTCCTCAGATCACGCCATATCCTGGGACAAGTCGGCATGGTGTTTTTCCCCCTAAACCTAATTATAGAAGCATTACAGCGCTTCTTTATGTTTGGCTTTTTGATGTCTTTTGAGTATGTGGAAAAAAAACAAGCTGTCAGACTTAACACAGACCAAAAATGGAGAAATATTTAGGGGCTTGATCAAGTCATACCAGAAGTGACTGAAGTAATGTGAATATTTTTTATGGACTGACCAGCCCTAATAAATAATTTGACGTAGTCGTGGCCTAATGGTTAGAGAGTCTGACTCCTAACCCTAAGGTTGTGGGTTCGAGTCTCGGCCCGGCCACGACTGAGGTGCCCACTGGCATAAATGGCTGCCCACTGCTCCGGGTGTGTGTTCACGGTGTGTGTGTGTTCACTGCTGTGTGTGTGTGTGTTCACTTTGTATGGGTTAAATGCAGAGAACGAATTCTGAGTATGGGTCACCGTACTTAGCCGTATGTCACGTCACGTCACTTTCAAGGTCTATAAATGTCTCTATTCTATTTACTATATAGGGGCAGTTTGAATATACGGGTAGGTTGTACAGAATCCCATGGTTTACCCTATAGCAACCATTTAACAGACATGAATCTTCATAAAGTTCTTATTTCCACTGAAATTCTAATTAACTCTGTATTGATGAGGTGATCAACTCTTTATTTTTAAATGAGTTCCTATCTGACAGATAGAAGCCCCTTCAGGACTGGATAGCTGATGTTGCTAAATTGGGTTTTTCTCAAAAATACTCGAGGCCACCAAGATTTTATAGGAAATAATCAGAATCAAATCTGTGATGTACAGGACAATTTCTGTTGTAAGATAAATTAAAAAGATTGAGAGAAGGAAAGGAGGATTATGTTTGAAATGCATGTGTATCATGGTGACTACATCGTTTTTTATCAATGCCTGAAGTTTTTGGCCTAGTTTCAGGTCTTCTGTGTGGATGGATATTTTACTGAAACCTGGCAACCATGATTAATGATATTAGCTCTTCAAGAAACACACCTGCTGTTGGGAACAGCTGAACAAAGGTACTAGGTTTAAAACATCTAATGCCCCTTTTCCACCAAAAAGAACCGGGTGCTGGTTCAGAGCTAGCGCTGGTGCTGGTTCAAAGTTGGTTCCACTGACGAACCTTCTAATTACAGGTTTGTCTTTCCATCAGTTAGGGAGCATCACAGAGCCGAGTCTGACGTCACTGTATACGTGTCACGTTACACAGCAACATTAGCGCAGCAGCAACAAACACAAACACAACAACAACAATGGCGGATGTTGCTTTACTGTTAATGCTCATGGCTTTGTGAACCTACATTAACACGCAAACGCGGCGAATCTAACGTGTACGTGCAGGTCCGTGTAATCTGTACAAACGGAGGTTGTAATCGAGAAAGTACATAACGTTATTTTATCATTAACACAGAAAAAAGTTAGCCTTAGCATGTAGCTACTTACTATCGTGTGTGCTGATAACTGATCATATTGTGGTAAAGTAAGAGTGTATTAAACGTTAGTATACTGTACTTAAGGTACATTATCAAATGCGCTAACAGTAGCCCCGCCCACAGCCCCTGACGCAAGCGGTTCTTAAGGCTAGACCAGCAACGTTTTGGTGCTGCTTAAGAACCACTTTTCCTGGTTCAGAGCTGGTGCTTTGGCTGTCGAAAAAGAAAGAACCGGTTCTAAATTAGGCTCCGAACCAGCACTCAAACTGCCTCGGGGGAAAAGGGGGCATACTATTCTAAACGTTACTCTAAAACACTTGAGATAGTAGCCTAAAGTAAAGTCAAGTGTGAAAACCTTTTGACTTTTGCTTGAGGCTGTTTTTATTAATGTCGTCCAGCAACACCAAAATCTACGGTGGAGTCGAGATGCACAGAGTCAGCATCATTGAGTATTATCACATCGAGTTCAACGTGAGGTGGAACCTAATCTGTAATATGAAATTTCTGTCATAGAGTAGACCACATGATCTGAGCTCATCCAGGCCTGGAGCATTAAACCGAGCCCCTGCAGGTGTGGGAGAAAACAGCAAATCAGGTAGGAGCTGATGACCCACAGACCTTGCTGACAATGCAGCTTTGCTCACTTTGAAAAGTTGCTGGGCAGGGGGCACCTTTTGTGCTGCAAGAAGATGGTTGAATTATTTAAAGCCTGTTTGGAGCCGCTGCGCAGGCAGGCAGTGCCGCTTTACACGGAGGGCCAATGACCTTCATCAAACTACACATATCATACACTCACTCACACACACACCACAACTATGTTTACTCCTCCAGTTTCAGTAGTTATTCAAACAGCAGAACAAATCAAATTCCCCACTGGGTGCGAGTCGTGTTTGCAGTCCAAAATATGGCAAGTATGTGCTCTGTTTATCCGTCTACTTCTCACAGCTTATCAAAGGACAGAAAGAAAGTTTCACTGTGTGCAAATCATATTATTCTATAGTGTTCCGGGAATGAAACAGATGAAGAGTAAAGTGATGACAACACTAGTACTTAAGACTATTTCACATGGGCTCAAGTGGTTAGGGATCTGGGTTGTTGTTTGGAGGATCGGGGTTCAAGCCCCAGCACTGCCAAGTTGTAACTGTTGTGCCATTGAGCAAGGTCCTGTATCATTGCTGCCCCTGTGCTCTGACCCAAACCTCCTCAGTTGGGATATGTGAAGAAAAGAATTCCATGGTGGGGGGCACGGTGGCTTAGTGGTTAGCATGTTCACCTCACACCTCCAGGGTTGGGGGTTCGATTCCCGCCTCCGCCTTGTGTGTATGGAGTTTGCATGTTCTCCCCGTGCCTCGGGGGTTTCCTCCGGGTACTCCGGTTTCCTCCCCCGGTCCAAAGACATGCATGGTAGTTTGATTGGCATCTCTGGAATTGTCCGTTGTGTGTGATTGTGTGAGTGAATGAGAGTGTGTGTGTGTGTGCCCTGTGATGGGTTGGCACTCCGTCCAGGGTGTATCCTGCCTTGATGCCCGATGACGCCTGAGATAGGCACAGGCTCCCCGTGACCCGAGGTAGTTCGGATAAGCGTTAGAAGATGAGTGAATGAATGTTTAGAGCTCATGCTCTATAATTTATGATATAATGTATAGTAGTTACTGTCTAAAAACTCCAGATACAGTATTGTTTACATTTGTCCTGTTTGTCTCGCGTCCGTGTTGATGACTGGTCATGATTTCTCTGCGCCCATGTGTGTAAGTTTATGAAAAAAACACACAGAAAAATCATGCTAGAAATTAATAAATAAATATATATATATATATATATATATGGGGGCACGGTGGCTTAGTGGTTAGCACGTTCTCCTCACACCTCCAGGGTTGGTGGTTCGATTCCCGCCTCCGCCTTGTGTGTGTGGAGTTTGCATGTTCTCCCCGTGCCTCGGGGGTTTCCTCCGGGTACCCGGTTTCCTCCCCGATCCAAAGACATGCATGGAAGGTTGATTGGCATCTCTGGAAAATTGTCCGTAGTGTGTGAGTGCGTGAGTGAATGAGAGTGTGTGTGCCCTGCGATGGGTTGGCACTTCGTCCAGGGTGTATCCTGTCTTGATGCCCGATGACGCCTGAGATAGGCACAGGCTCCCCGTGACCCGAGGTAGTTCGGATAAGCGGTAGAAGATGAGAGACAGAGAGAGAGAGAATTCCATGGTGTAACGTATATGTGGTGATAATAAAAGCTTCCATGCCACTGATCATAGATGGTTGGTTTAGACAAACAGCAGCTCAGCTTGCAACAACAAAGCCACTATGCTGAGAGAACTTGAATAGATGCATTTAAAGTCCATATGAAGTGTTTTTCGAGTGCAATTAATGGCAGCCAGCAGTGACAAACAGCCATCAGCAGAAATGTGCTCAAGATCACAGCCTGAGATTGAGCAGCGGTGGAATGAGGGGGGGAGAAAGATACAGAGCAGAAGATCTGGGCTTTCAGACTGACACACGGCAGAAGCCAGGAACTTCTGCCACAGCGTTCAGAGTTGCCAGTTATGGAAAACGGATCCGAAAGGAATTTATGGTGTTACTTGCGCTCTCCTGTGCCAATATAGAGAAAAAACCTTTTTATTGGCTCAGCAAGAACGACCATGTGTTTGCACTTCTGTACAGGAAATGGTGAAATAGTTTATTGCATCTTAAACAATATGAATATACGGTTACTGCATGCATTCTTGGTCAGTACACATCGAGCTGGTGTGAGCTCTAGCATAAAAACAGCTGTGAATATCTTTTACTCAAACACTCCTGGAGACGGATGGCTCATACGAGTATTCCAGAAGCAACTTCATGTTCTGACCAAAGCAGAAGTCAGTGGTTTTAAGGTTGCTAATGACCAAAAGCTTTGCAAATGATTACACATCTTTCTTGTAAAGAATGCAAGCCACCCAGTGCTGTAGCAAGAACAGGAATCCCAGCAAGATGGTCAGGGAATAAACAAATGGCTTGGTGATTCTCTCTCTCTTTCTCTCTCTCTCTCTCTCTCTCTCTCTCTGTCTCGCTCTCTATTGTGGAAAGCATGAGGAGTGTTGGAGGTGAGAATTTTTGCTTTACTCCAATTTCCTGCTTTTCCATTTGATTTGTTCAAGATATCTAATATAATCCCTAGTGTATGAAACAGATTTTGGGTCAGGTTACCTGCCATGGATACGTCAAATAGAACTGATTTCATAGCAAATGCTTCCCGGGAACCAGGAATGTTTGCTGACGTCTGCCTGATACCAATAAACCAGCAATGCAGGGCCACGAACAAAATGTTTGTGTTGCTTATAAACACAGCTACTCTATTAATCTATGTGTCAGTATTTTGTCAGTAGTCAACCAGTTGTGTGATTAATGATTCTTTTTGTGCTTGGAATTCCACTAACTAGCTATAATTTAGATTATTTCTAATAATATATGCAAAATATATGAATCAAAAGCTAATCTAATAAGACACATCTTTGAAACCTTTTTGGTAACTGTTGAAGGTTCTAAATATTTTTGGGGGAATAAAGGCATAAAGCTGTTTCAGCTGATCTCTCAAGGTTTGCATTACAATCCAACAAAAACTCAGCATTGGAATACTTCTAAAAACTATGAATTTGAAAATCTTTTTATAATCAGTCTGAACGATCTTACTTTGCTGCCAAAAGCAGAAATCAGACATCAATCTAAAACCAAACTGGCAACGTGATTAGCATGAATCACTTCAGAATGCATTAGCTGATTTATTTGCAGCGAGATGGAGATGTTAAACAGGCTTGTTCACACGGTACAGCGACAAACATCGGGGTTCAAGGCCCAGCACAGCCAAGCTGCCACTGCTGGGCCCTTGAGCAAGGCCCTGAAACCTCCCTGCTCCAGGGGCAATGTATCATAGCTGCCCCTGCACTCTGACCCCAACCTCCTCAGTTATGGTATGTGAAGAAAAGAATTCCACTGTGCTGTATTGCATATGTGGCGATAATAAAGGTTTCTATGCCCCTGTTCTTTTTCTTCTTCTTCTAAATAAGCCTGAAAGTAGCAGTAAGACCAAATCTGCTGGAAAACACAAAGGAAAACATGCAACCTTTGAAACGAGAAAAGAAGGTAATATATCGTCGCTGTCAGGCGGAATCCTCATATCTCCAAAACCGTTATTTTTCAGGAACTTAAAAAAACGCCGTACCTTATCTGCAGTGCACAGGGTTTAGTCCGCGTTGCAGTGGATTGTCTTGCGCTAAATTCCTGTCCTCAGACGAGCACCAGAACTAGCGGGGGTCAAGATTTTTTTTTCTTTGAGCCCAGTGTTTTGAAGACATTTACCTCAGAAGACGTGTTGATTCGTTGCGACTCTTCTTGAGGAGAAATATGCCGCGAAGCTCTCCCACGGAGTGAGGAAGAGGTGGACAGTTGAAGTGTCCAATGGAGTTATGAGATTTGCGCTCAAGCTATTTTCAAGACTTTAGATTGGTTAATAACTTGTAAAAATAACAGACCCACGTGGGGACTGACCAATAGCATCGATAAGAGAGACTGCTGATTAATACGTTAATTGTTTAATGAACATTTAATCTAGTAGGGTCAAATCTGATACCAACACAATCTCTAATGATGTACACCTTCCCTCGTCCACCTGTCATCTAAACTGTTGCATTCTCCAGGAAGACCTGCTCCCTCGCTAGATTTTAGAAAGTTCAGAGAGAGAGAAAGTCATGGTTTCTGTCAAGTCTGTCAGCTGAGGATGGGACGTTGGCGAAACTCAAGTCAGCAGTCCACAGCGCAACAAAATAATATATACTGAAGAAAGACACCCAAGGGGCGCGGTGGCTTAGTGGTTAGCACCTACGCCTCACACCTCCAGCGTTGGGTGTTCGATTCCCGCCTCCACCTTGTGTGTGTGGAGTTTGCATTTCTCCCCGTGCCTTGGGGGTTTCCTTCGGGTACTCCGGTTTCCTCCCCCGGTCCAAAGACATGCATGGTAGGTTGATTGGCATCTCTGGAAAATTGTCCCTAGTGTGTGATTGTGTGAGTGAATGAGAGTGTGTGTGTGCCCTGTGATGGGTTGGCACTCCGTCCAGGGTGTATCCTGCCTTGATGCCCAATGACGCCTGAGATAGGCACAGGCTCCCCGTGACCCGAGGTAGTTCGGATAAGCGGTAGAAGATGAATGAGTGAGTGAGTGAGTGAGAGTGAAGAAAGACACTAAAGAATCAGAGTGATGAGAAGAAGAGCTGGAGAGTTTATGAGAAGACAATCTCTATTGCAAAAAAACAAAAGAGAGGATTTAATGAACTGATCCAAAAATGCAGCCTAAAACTCCTAGGCGGCAGAAAGATCCCAGATAAACAAGTCATTACCTCACATCCATTTTCTTTATATGAAAGAACTTTATTCGGCAGAACACTGTGAAGAGGCAACAATGGACGATCTACTACAAGCTCTGTCACATCTATCACATGAAGGAAGGTAGGTGTGAACTGGAGAGCTGGGTGTCCTGAAATGAACTCGCGGCCTGCATTCGGGAGCAGTTTAGGAGCTCAGGAGATAACCAGGACAAGATAGACTAACAGTTTTAGAAAGATTTCTGGGCTTTAATTAGCAGACCTGTACTCTTTTGATTTCTTGAAGTATTTAGAAGGGCAGCAATGATTCTCCTCCCTAAGAAGGGAGATCTGGGATGGTTGAGGTCTTAGCACCTGTGGATTTTAAGATCCTCTCCAAGCCCTAACTCTAAACTAACTGCATGGAAATGTTGTTGGCAAAAGTTCTCCATGCTGAGCAGCCTGACAGCGTTCCAGGCCGCTCCTGGAATGCACTTTGACAATTTGTTTGAAGATCCTAAGACTGGATTGGCTTTGCTGCAATAAGAAAAAGCAATCAACATTAAGTCTTGTTAAGACTCCCAATCCCTTTGGCCACAACCCAGAGTTTGTCTCATACATACTGGAAATGTTAAACACTGATGTTTACTGAAAGTAAGCAAGACCCTTTCCAGTTAGTAAAGAAAAACTAGACTGCTGATGACCAGAGAAAAGGGTTCCATGACTGCCATTTTCATCCCTTTCCCCCAGGACCAGAGAATATGTGGTGATAATAAACAGTCTATGTTGATGATAATGATCACTGTAATCACCAAATTAGATGCAGACAATAGAAGCTCTAAAGATCATCACTAACTCATCATCATACTCTAACATTAACTGGAACAAAAGTGATTCCCTTTTAATTGGACATTGGCTCAAGGATGAGGAAACATCCAGCATCCAGCGGTGCTCCTGGAAACAAGTTTTGAAATGTTTTTCATGCTTGTTTTTTTCATGCAAAAGTAATTCATTGTTCATAATTCAATTTCAAGGTATGGTGGCTTAGTGGTTAGCACGATCGCCTCACACCTCCAGGGTTGGGGGTTCAATTCCCGCCTCCGCCTTGTGTGTGTGGAGTTTGCATGTTCTACCCGTGCCTCAGGGGTTTCCTCCATGTACTCCGGTTTCCTCCCCTGGTCCAAAGACATGCATGGTAGGTTGATTGGCATCTCTGGAAAATTGTCCATAGTGTGTGAATGAGTGTGTGTGTGCGTGCCCTGCGATGGGTTGGCACTCCGTCCAGGGTGTATCCTGCCTTGATGCCCGATGACGCCTGAGATAGGCACAGGCTCCCCGTGACCCGAGGTAGTTCGGATAAGAGGTAGAAAATGAGTGAGTGAGAGTGAGTAATTCAATTACAAGTCATTATGGTCTAAGAAGAGCATTTTATCTGAATCAGGTCCACCTTTCCAATGGTTCTTCTGGGACATTTTCCAGAAGAACATGAAGAACAACTCCTTAACCACTGAGCCATCTCTGAGGTGTGGAACTGTCTTGAAAGTTGGGGAAGCTAGCTAGACAGTGCGAAATATGGGAGGAAAATGGGGGGAAAGGGTTAAATCTGCTGACTGAATCCCTCTGTCTGATCTCTCTATCCATCTCTGTCTCTGCACCTGCAAACTTTTCCGTGAAGTGCATCGAGTTACTCAAAGTCGACGGGGATTGACACGTCGCTGCTGTATCTTATCCCTCGGTTCGGCATAAATGCTGTCACTTGTTAAAATCACACAAGCTTCTGCTGCTTGTCAGGGTGACAGAAAGAATGCCCCGAGTCACCAGAAAAAAGAAAGCCAGAAGGGAAAAATCGTACCAACAAAACAATTGACTCGAGCTGTCACTGGCTCTAAGGCCGACTCGTCACAAGTATCGATTCTTTCTACGTGGAGCTTAAGTGTTTCTGAAGTGTCCGTGAGACTCACTGAAATAAATTCTAAATAGAGAAAGCTTTAATGCAGAAAGAAAAAGACTTCTGTAAAAGTATCTGTATCTATTTTTTCACCTGTGGGCGAGAGGTATTCGGACCTAGAACAAACTAATTAGGAAAAATTTGTTCGAATTGAATTTCAGAAATTTTGGAGTGCAAGTGATGGCAGATGAATGAAAAGTGGGATCAACTATCATGAAGTCAAAAGTAATTTGGGTGAAGGTGTATTAATGTGCCTATAGGTGAGACTTTATCCCGGTTAAATACCAGAGGTTTTTAATGACAATGACAGCGAGCAGCTCCTGCAATGAGAATGACCCCAGTTACAAATATCAATGAAATGTTAAAGATCCGTCAAGCCACTGAAAAGTCGTGTTAAGGTCACAGTCATCAAAGATTTCTTACAAAAGGTCACTTTTTCATGTAAGGTCACGTCTAGCATTCTGAAGGGTGTTCAGTTTGTCCTTGCGGATGAAGAATTCAATGACGCATTGACGGATAAATCCGTGGAGGAACTTCGGTTTGCTTAGCAGATGGGGAAATGGTGGCTCAGTGGTTATGGCTTTGGGCTGCTGATCATAAAGGTCATAAGTTCAAAAAAAAAATAACCAACATGCTGCCTGCATTTTAGTTGGCTGACCAACAAGCTACTGTATGCTGCAAACTTCACTGTTCAGTTTATGTAGAGTATATTTACATTTACGGCATTTAGCAGATGCCCTTATATCCAGAGCGACTTACATTTTATCTAATTTTTATACAACTGAGCAATTGAGGGTTAAGGGCCTTGATCAGGGGCACAACAGTGGCAGCTTGGTGGACGTAGGAATCGAACTCACAACCTTCGGAGTGGTAATCCAACACCTTAACCACTAGGCTACCACATACCTACATCCCTAGTATATGTGACAGAACTCTAATCCAAATAAAATTAGCTTTTTGTTCTCTACATTTATCGTAATTCTTTTTTGCACTTTGTAAACATTCTTTTATGCAGCCAGTTCCCCAGTATACGCGTTTCACCGTATCATCAGGATTTCTACCATCGCCTTTGAAAACGGGGAAGTTAAAACCCAGACTTCTTCTTTTGGTACCTCCTTTTGGTGTTCCATCTTATTGTCATGAAACTAATTGGTTTAACAGACCTTGTATTTGTAATAAATCTTGGATAAGCTGTTTACGTTTACTGGTCATTGGTGTGCTGAGAAATGCGAAGTAAGATTATGAGTTCCTTTCTTTTTCTTTTCCCTCCGTCTAGGGTTTAAAAAGAAACAACTCCATGTTTACTGTTCGGCTAAATCACCACCATCCCTTGGTTTGCTCTCCTGCTCATAGGGATCATATTCAAAGTTGACTTGGGCAAGGAATTAATACTGAAATACGTTCAAATTGGTCAGAATTCTGTTGCTACCGATCTTGCTCACTTTTCCAACAACAACAAAAGAAATACAAGCTGGTGTTAAAATGTTAAGCCAAAATGGAGAAGTGAACTCTGTTGTGAAGATTTTGATTTCCTTCCTTCTACATAAACATCACTTAGTCTGCTTTAATAACTACTCCCTCAGTCTGGTCTTCTGAAGGTTTAATCAGAACAATTCCATTCAAGAGAAACCAATTAACTACCTGAAACCTATTAATATGAATTAAACTTGTTCATAATTAGCATTAAAACGCTTGTCATGAAACATCTGTCAATTTAAGTCTGGAAACCAATGATGATTCTAAACACAAACTAAAACTCTTTAGATTTTTTTTTTAATTAATAATACCATTAAGCCTTGAAGCCAATTCAAAGACCATGATTTCAAGACCCAATTAAAGCAGAGCAGTTTCTTGCTGGAAAACTAAATTTTAACCCCAAATGTTGATTTCCAGCACCAACATCGTCTCAGACCGTGAATCCAGATGATCCAGTTTATCAGCTATCTTAAGATCTAGTTTTAAATGCTTCAGTATAATAATGATCCACATTTCACAGTTGAACATCCGGCTAAGATGTTAGCTAGCTGAGTGATCTACACTAGCACTAGCCAGATCTTTATTAAATACAGTTTTAAAGTAAAGATTTCATCGATCATCACAAACCTCTACAGCTTGTAATTAAAGGTGGGGTCTCCGTTGTTTGAGAAATGCTGCAGAAAACTGAGTCGGGATGACAAACTAAACAAAAACAAAACAAACGTGTAGCCAATGAGCAGAAAGGGGCGTGTCTTGTCAGTATGGGCAGAGAGAGTGTTCAGTGTGCATGTGTGACATTAGCAGAAAGCGGTTTTAACATTGACATGGAGGATAAAAACAAAGAAAGAAAGAGAAGAAAGACTTACGATAAGGTAAGAAGTAGGACGTGTTAATATAGGATCAGCTTTCCAGCGCTGGAGAGAACTGAAGGAGCAGGAAGTTGGTCACATATTCACAGATTGGAGTTTCCCGAGTCAATAACTCCTGAGCTAAACGCTGTTACTACACAAATAACACCTCTTTTCTATCGTAGTAATGTAGAGACGCAGCTACAACCGTGTTTTGTGTAGTAACAGTGTTTAGCTCAGGAGTTATTGACTCGGGAAACTCCAATCTGTGAATATGTGACCGACTTTACTTAAGACGCCGAGGCGCTTTTTTCCTTCTCGATAGGTGAGTAACGTTGGTTTTGTTTTGTTACACAGAACTAATATATGTCTTTGTCCTTTACATGATTATGCTTGTGTGTCATTTTTGCTTATTTGTTTATCTGCAATCGTATTGTTCTTCACTTCAGCTATGATAAAGACACATTTCTTTCCATTAGTTGCCTGGGTTACGTATGTATGTGTGGGTGGAGCTATCGATAGAGGGGTGGGACCCATTTGGGTTAGGGGCGTGTTTGTTTTGGTGAATTTATATGTCGACACTGGCTTTCAAACAACGGAGACCCCACCTTTAATGTCTCAGGGTGATGTGTAAGGGGCATCTTTTTAGCTTTTTAGAATGGCAACAGCATTTGACTAGCTTTATTTATATAGGATGTGGAGTTCATTTCAGCAGAGGATTATAAGAACAGGAAAGAAAAAAGAATGTAATTTAGCAGAGAGAGAGAGAGAGAGAGAGAGAGAGAGAGAGAGAGAGAGAGGGAGAACAGACACTGCCTGTAATCATGTTTCATTCCACTTTTCTCACATAAATAGAAGACAGACTCAGGAGAACAAGGCCATTATCAGCTAAATTAATTCTTGCCAGTAAGAGACACATCACTGATGAGGAAGCTGATAAACAATGTAGTCTTTAGGCGCATAGAGACGTATTAAAGTGGAAGGTCTGTTCACACAACCAGAGAGTCTCGTGCAATTGCTTCCTGTAGGTTTACATGACAGGACAATGAGATTGCTTATTTCTTTAAAACAAGCAAAAAGAAAAAATGAAAAAAAGACTAAATGCCCCATCTCACTGTCATCCATAAACATTTCTGGGAATATTTTCATCAACATCATTTTTTTAAAGGTTTTATAAAGTGAGATGTAACTTCCATATTTCTGTCTGTAACTTTAATCAGACTGGTTCATGATAAATGGGGTTTCTAATATGGCACAAACACGTCATGTTTATAATCACACTGATTTCATTCAGCATCTTTTCTGATCTTTTACTGAGATTCGTTCCATTCAACCGGCACTTCAGTGAATCCACAGACATTACGCTCTTATGTTCAGGCTCCAACGTGCATTTCATTTTGCATGTAAACTTAATCAAATGCACATCAAGCTGCACTCAGCATTTTTTTCTTTCTTTCTTTTCTGTTTTTTTTAAGAAACGCCTTGTTGGAACCAGCATCGTATCTGAGAATCCTGAGCTTCTCTCTCTCTCTCTCTCTCTCTCTCATTTTCTACCGCTTATCCGAACTACCTCGGGTCATGGGGAGCCTGTGCCTATCTCAGGCGTCATCGGGCATCAAGGCAGGATACACCCTGGACGGAGTGCCAACCCATCACAGGGCACACACACACACTGTCATTCACTCACGCAATCACACACTACGGACAATTTTCCAGAGATGCCAATCAACCTATCATGCATGTCTTTGGACCGGGGGAGGAAACCGGAGTACCTGGAGGAAACCCCAGAGGCACGGGGAGAACATGCAAACGCCACACACACAAGGCGGAGGCGGGAATCGAACCCCCAACCCTGTATGTGTGAGGCGAACATGCTAACCATTAAGCCACCGTGCCCCCCCAATCCTGAGCTTTATGAGTTTATTTGCTCTGAGGCTCACATCCTGTTCAAAATCAATCACTTACAAATAAATAAAATGAATAAAACAGAAAATATATTAAAGTCCCTTGTTTAATATTGTTTACATTGTTTTATTATAGAATACGGAAAGAATTAAATAGTGAAATTAGTTCTGCGTGAGATTGTAGCATAATGTAATAGCATATGTAAAATATATAGTGTGTATAAAAGTGTTTAACGCTGGAGTGTTTACATGGAACCTCTAAAAATTATTATTATTATTATTATTATTATTATTATTATTATTATTATTATTATTATTATCATTATTATTATTACTATTACTATTATTATTATAGTGCCATGAATATAATCAGAGCTCTGACTAAACTCATATAATATGTTTTTTTTTTTTGTAGCTTAGTAGTTAAGGTGCCGTCCTACAGATCAGAAGGTTGTGAGTTCAAACCCCAGGTCCACCAAGCTGCCAATGCTGGGCCCCAGACCGAGGCCCTTAACCCGCAATTTCTCAGTCGCATAAAATGAGATAAAAATGTGTCACTAGCAATAAGGACATCTGACAAAATGCAAAAAATGTTAATGTATAACAATTAAACTCTCAACATTCAGAAAAAATCTAAATGGCTGACTTGTAGCATCTAGTAATTTCTAGACTTCAAAATAGTCGTTAAGTTTTATTTCATTTTAGTTAAACAAAAAATGCTTTACTTTGTGTTCAGTAAACCACAAATTCATCCTTTTGGACAAAAGTTCTGGGCAAAATCATGATACCGCTTTTTTATTTCTGATTCCAAAACCAGCCCCAAACCACCACCAACAAAGACTCCTTCATCGTGCAGTATTTCCACACAGTTGCTGTAAAACATCTCCCTGGTTGTTGTCACCATCAGGCCACATGACGATGGTCTCATCATCACCTGACTTACTTTCACCTGCACTACAAACCGTCCTCTGATGTTTCGGATGATATTTGTTACAAAACTGGATCGAATTTCTTTCTCTCTTTGCTCTTTTGGATACCTGAGCCAACATTTTTTGCTGGTATCAGTCCAATATCGATATCCTGGGTCTGATGACAGCATGGCTGATGTTCAGGAGTCTACGAGCTTCACGGGCTATTTTGGGAATGTCGAGAACCACATGGTGAAGGAACAGTTTTCATCTGCAAGTCATCAGGCTTGTCAGGAAGTCTTACTCGCTGTCTCTCTCTCTCTCTCTCTCTCTCTCTCTCTCTCTCTCTCTCTCTCACACACACACACACACACACACACACATTGCAATGACCTCTCACACATAAAAACATATTTTAACATTAAATCTTAATCTGCTTTATTAATATTCCACACAATCTGTTGCCTGATATCTTTTTTATTATACAAGCTCCCTATTAACCGTACAGATTTACCTCACACTCATACATACTGTATATCGTCGCTGTCGGGCAGAAACCTCGTATGTCCAAATTTGGTCAATTTCATATTTTTTCACATATCGATGCTATTGGTCAGTCCCCACGTGGGTCTGTTATTTTTACAAGTTATTAACCAATCTAAAGTCTTGAAAATAGCTTGAGCACAAATCTCATAACTCCACTGGACACTTCAACTGTCCACCTCTTCCTCACGCCGTGGGAGAGCTTCACGGCATATTTATCCTCAAGAAGAGTCGCAACGAATCAACACGTCTTCTGAGGTAAATGTCTTCAAAACACTGGGCTCAAAGAAAAAAATCTTGACCCCCGCTAGTTCTGGTGCTCGTCTGAGGACAGGAATTTAGCGCAAGACAATCCACTGCAACGCGGACTAAACCCTGTGCACTGCAGATAAGGTACGGAGTTTTTTTAATCACCTGAAAAATAACGGTTTTGGAGATACGAGGATTCCGTCTGACAGCGACGATATATTCAATATCACACTTGTAAGATATATCAATCACCACTGCTACTCCTATTGGACAATTTCAAACACTTTATAACATAATCTGTAGAGTCTGTCTGCTTCATCAGAAGGATATTAAAGGATTTTACTCTATTGTACGGTTTAACTGTCTGTCTAAATAAACAAAAAAGTACAGACCAAGCTCAGATTGTCACCAGAGATCCAGAACGTCAGGTATCAAGAAAAATATGCAGTGGAACGATGGGTAAGTCACGACCATGATGGAAAAATCACAGCATCACAGCGAGTTACTGGCACAACGATCTCCGAGCTTTCGGCTCAGTCTGTTATCTGACGCAGATGTCAGAGATGTGAGAGAATATAAATACTCAAATACACAAATACTCAATACGATGTGAAACCAACAGTTAATGTGTTTGACAAACATGAATACAGACGCACTTATTGGGAGGAGCACAGAGATCTGATGAAGGGAGTGAGATCACGGAAAAATATCCACAAATATATGAAACTAGATATTTGAAAGACTTTATTTTTTTAAAAAACAGACAGACAGACAGATAGATAGATAGATAGATAGATAGATAGATAGATAGATAGATAGATAGATAGATAGATAGATACTTTATTCATCCCAGTGGGAAATTTCCTTTCATACAGATTAAAGTGTGTGTGTGTCTGTAACTTTAGGTAGACTGCACGCTGGTGAAGATATTTAAATAATCAATTTTGTATTTCTTTTTTGAAAAACAAATATATATATATATTTTTGTCTCTGTAACATATTTAATAAACATTAAATTCATTCTTTCTTAAATTCTAACCCATTCATTCTTTCATTCATTCATCTTCTACCGCTTATCCGAACTACCTCAGGTCACGGGTCACCTGTGCCTATCTCAGGTGTCATCGGGCATCAAGGCAGGATACACCCTGGACGGAGTGCCAACCCATCGCAGGGCACACACACACACACACTCTCATTCACTCATGCAATCACACACTACGGACAATTTTCCAGAGATGCCAATCAACCTACCATGCATGTCTTTGGACCGGGGGAGGAAACCGGAGTACCTGGAGGAAACCCCCGAGGCACGGGGAGAACATGCAAACTCCACACACACAAGGCGGAGGCGGGAATCGAACCCCCAACCCTGGAGGTGTGAGGCGAACGTGCTAACCACTAAGCCACCATAAAGGATTTACCTTTAAATTAATAAAAAAAAAGTTTAAGGTAATTTGTTTATCAAAAATTCATTATTAATTACAAATATAAGAAAATGTGCAGATTTTTTGTAAATATATATATATATATATATATATATATATATATATATATATATATATATATATATATATATATATATATATATAAAATGATTTCAAGGAAAAAGTAAACGCTCTCAGAGCGAGTTTCCCACAGTGAAGTTCCAGCTAGTCAGACTCACTAGTGGTCCTTAGCTAGTTGTAGTTAGCTATTTAATAAAAATTATGCAATTTCCTTAAAACCAGACATTTTTAACCATATGAAGGTTCCATTTTAACGATATCCAAAACACTCAACTGCACCGCACACGGAGCCTGAGGACATCGTCTGCGATCCCCTAAACGCAGAGTTTGTCCACTTTAGCATCAGATTGTTCTCAGAAATCTCAGATGCTTCATCTTCACATTCTAATCGAAGTGTTTCCCTTCATCTCAAATGATTTAAAAATGTAAAGATTGTAATTTAACGTGACGTGTATAGGGATTAACATTAATATCCAGCTAGTAATCATGTTCTCTGAAGAAAGAAGACATGGTTCCTGTAATCCACTGGATCTTTAAATCGAAAACAAACATGAAGACTTTAAATGTCAGTTAGAAGAGAACTTCTGCTTCTGCATGGGAAAGAGGAAGATGTACGAGACTGAACACGCGAGAGACGGTTATTCATCCAGTTCCCCTCTGTCTGTCTCTCTACCTTAATATTTATCTCAGCATTCATACAGACGTGTGTGTGTGTGTGTGTGTGTGCGTGTGTACAGATGGAGAAGCTTCTCTCGCTCTGAAGCCTGAGGTTTAGCACTCAACCCCGTATTTCCTTTTCAGGCGACTTTGACCCCTAGTTCGTGTGTGTGTGTGTTTGAGAGAGGAAAAAAAATTTTCTTCTCCCTCCTCCTTCACACTCACACACTCTCACACGCTCGGACGAAAGCGTGCACCAAATTACATGCAGACTTTTTGCACGAAGCAGTGAAAACTTTGACGAGAAACTTTCCTCCTCTCGCGTGGCGTCACTCGGCTGCCCGATCTCACTCGCGTCTCTCGCAGATGGAGTGAGGGAAGAGCGTTTCTCAGGACAGCACACAGATATGGCACACACACCTAAAACTCCACTACGGAGGTCCTTCAGCGAGCATGTGAAGAACTCCACCAATAAGGCTTGGGATATATTCTGGAGAAGTGCACGTGAGAAACGTCTATCAGGTGAACGCTGGTGTTTTCACTTCTAATGAAAGTTTTTTTTTCTGCGTTGGTCCTGAGATGCTTAATCATAGGTTCAGGGGAAAAAGGTGACGGTTTGCTTGCAATAGTAAAAAAATTTGATCGAATGATTTGTCCTTGTTGTATAATTGTGGCTGTCAGCTTCACCGTGTTAATGCTTGTGTGCGCAATTTCTCAAAGTCGATCTTCTCTCCTGCCCTAATAGAAGTGACCTCATAGATTAAGCAGATCAGCAAAAAAAATGTTTTTAAAAAAAAACTCATTATTCCACCAGGCTTTGTAAGGTGACACTGAAGAATAGATGAACTGATGATGTGCATATATTTGCAAGCGTTTGGACCTCATGAACCTGACACATACTGAAACAAGAGCAGGATAAAAATGCGACCTCAAAAATATTTACCTCATATACTGTATGTATATATATATATATATATATATATATATATATATATATATATATATATATATATATATATACCTCAATATTTACGCCCTTGACGATTCGAGATATCGTAACAGATACGGTCGTGCGCGGTACAGCTCGAGATGTGCAACATGGAACCAGGTACATCATCTAAAAGCCGCAGTAACTCCGAACGACCCGTCGGAGCTCTCGAGAGAGCAATAAAAGTTAGGCTTTGTTGCAAAACACTAAATCTAGATCAATAAACTCAAATGAGGTTCCACGCACTGCGATGCGGTCGCCAGGCTGCTTTGGACGACATAAAGAGAACGTATCGCTTGAGGGAAAAAAATAAAAATAAATAAAAAACAAAATAACAAAGAATAAGTAGTAAACATCTGGTTCTGAGCGAGACCGAACCTTATCTGCTTCTTGTGTCCAGGACTATTTTGTAATCCCAGCAAAACTCTTTTGCAAGAAGGCTGATCAATTTGTTGGGTTTTTTTTTCGCTCACATCATGTAAGCATTACCTCATTTCATGCACCAGAGCCGTGTGTGTGTGTGTGTTTAAATGGTGGGCTTAGCTAGAGGAAAGAAAGAGGTTGAACGCTATTATGATGCAGAGCAGGCCCTTGAGCTTGGAGAGATTACTGTGAGAAACCCTTCCCAGATGTTGCAATCTCCAAAAAAAAAAAAAAAAGAAAAAGGAAGAACGAACGAAAAAGAAATATACACAGCTGGGGGAAAACGAGGGAGGAAATGGGGTCAGGTTTCACATTTTTCTTGGCTACAACAACAATAAAAAGAATCTCTGTAAAAGCTATGATCGTTTTAAGGAAGAGAGAAAGAAAACCATCCACGCAAAAATTTCTTTCTCTCAGTGTCTCTTTGTGTAAATAGTTTCAAATATCTGCTTTTTCCCTCCTTCTTCTTCTCCCGAGCGTTTTATCAGGGACGGTTGAGGATTTGGTTACGTTACATCTGTGAAATTCACCTCGTAGTCACGCTACGGTCGATCGTCGCTATAAGGATGCTATCGCTATCAACTTAATGCTGGAGTCTTGTGGCTTGTTAAGGCTTGTTATTTTCCACCTGGGAGTAAAATCGTCCTGAGCTGCACAGCAGGTAGAACGTCGGTGAGAACGTGACGGATCGTGAGGCCAGATGAACCACTGGATAGCAAAGTTTAGTGTTAAACTGCATTTAGATTATGAACCCTGAAGTGATTTGTCATCATCATTATTATTATTATTATTATTATTATTTTATTTTTTTTTATTATTACTGTGGAACTCCATACAAGATGAGCTGTTAATAAAATCTCTCCAATGGGAATTCATGGAATCTTTATTTTCATTTGTTCGGTGCATAGCTTACCGTCTCTGCCCTGTCAATCACAGCAGGACTAGTGGGTGCACGTGGAAGATGGCAGAAAGCACGTTTGAGACACGTCAGAAATTCCTAGGCAGGACTTTAATACGTCGTTCCCGTTCTCCAGCTTATACGTAAGATACAGGAGTAACATCTTATAAATGCAGACCAGAGAAAACAGGAAACTCTCTCAGCTTTACACTCGGTCTCTTGGGCTCTTGGTCTGTCGTCTGACGAACTTCGTCTTTTGCCGAATTCCCCTGGAAGGCTTCCTCGTTCCTCTTCCATTCGTTCCATTTTTACTAACATTTTATGACACTTTATGTCATACTCAGATGTTCACGGGTCCGTGGGACAAAAAGAGCAGAGGATATGTTAACGGTTTGTTGGATAAATAATAAAATATATCGTTTTAAATATAGTGTAGTGTGTAGATTAATACAAGAGTGAATATTTTGTGACAGAAAATTGGGAAATGTAGAAAATTCCAGACAGCAGTGGTACAATGTTGTGTTTGTGTTGTTTGAAAACATTTCATGGAGAAAATGACTCAATGTTTTATCCAGGACCTTCCATGAGGATGTATTTCCATGAGGATGTATTTCCATGAGGATGTAGTTCCATGAGGACGGAAGTCCGGTTAAACCTCTCCTGTGATATTTCCCAGTACTTTTCTTTGAAATTGGAGAAGTTTAATAAAATTCTTTCAGACTACCAAGTGATTGCATCCTGCTGTGCAACTGGTCCAAGCCCACAGGCTAACAGCTCATAAACACACTGACCTCTATAAGAAGCAGAAAGGTCCAACAAATTATCTTCCTGTTTATGACTTCCCTTCCTTTATATACCTCATTTCCTCCATTTTAAATCATCTCCAACAATGGTTCCTCCTCTCGACTCGCTCGTTTTCTCTCAGACTGAGATGATTATCATGCGTAATGGCCTTAGCTGAAGGTTTTTTTTTCCTTTCTATTATGCATGGATTGCTCCAGCACTTCTACAGCAGCCTGTCAATCCTGCCCTGAAGATATTAAATCAATTTCTTAATCAGCACATTTTCAGGGACGCTGCACACTAGTGCCTTTGTAAATGGTGTGTCTTGATGACCCGTGATTGAAAGCTAAGCCGGGTCAATCAGCTCAAAAGCTTTTCTTTTTTTTTCTCTCTCAGTGGTAATTGAGTCACTATGACTGTGATGTTAAATGTGTAGTTTAAATGACATCCGGTTCACATGAACATATCTGGATCTGTATCGTGTACCAAATCTCTCCATCTCTACCCTGAACTGAAAGTGGGCGTGGTCTAAACCAGACGTTTTGTTTAAAGTGAACCTTTAACCTTCATAATAAAGAAAATACAAGTTGCTGGGGGAAGAACGACACCTCCTGAGCTTCTACAATTCCTCAACCTCAGCTACATCAATACATAGATCCGGTTCCTCATCAGTCTTAACTGCACCTGTGGAACTTTCTGGAACATTAATGTGACTGAATGAGCTCAGGATCTTTCTTTTGATAAACAAGGAAATCATCCACAAATCGAGGAAACGATGTTTACCGTTGACAGCCGGAGACACTTAATTATTTATGATCAAAAGAGATTTATTTTTAATTTAGATGTTTGTACATTCCATAAAGAAACATTCATAAGCAGCATCATTTTTGGAAGTATGGTAGAGATATGGTTTTATTTGATAGGTTGGAAGGCAGCATTGAGCTAGCAACCAAAACTGTGTTCCATCAGTCCTCGGATAAGGCTCATCAGGTCCCACCATCTCTCAGGGTACAAACAAGCTAAGTATCAAGACTCATCTCTGTTCGGAAACCGAGATGGTGAAACAAACTTCTCCTAGATGATCGAATGCCTGAGACCCAAAGTCTTCAAACATGTAAAGACAAAACCTCTTTCGAAAACACTTTTAAGTGAAAGTGACGTGACCCATAATCAGAATTCGTTCTCTGCATTTAAACCATCCAAAGTGCACACACACACACAGCAGTGAACACACACACACCGTGAACACACACCTGGAGCAGTGGGCAGCCATTTATGCTTCGGCACCCGGGGAACAGTTGGGGGGGTTCGGTGCCTTGCTCAAGGGCACCTCAGTCGTGGGATTGCCGGCCCGAGACTCGAACCCACAACCTTAGGGTTAGGAAAAAAAAAAACTTTGTTAAGATGTGAGAGATTTCTGTAGACTGTTTGATGTTGAAAATGTAACAGGATATCTAACACGTGCTTGATTGGCCAAACATCTTTACTACCTCAAAAGGTCCAGGGTGTCCAGTTTGGGAATTAAAAAACAAGCACACACAAATACAAATGTTTCTAAACCAGTTTTGCACATTAACCTGACGGACCAGAACAGAATTACAAATGACCAACAGTACATGAATTCTTCATCAGCACGTTTGTCCTTTTTTATGAAATTTAAGGTAAAGCAGTAAGAAACTACGCTCTTTAAAACCTCTTCGATCATGAACCTCTTCACCCACCAGCAGAATCTCCAGCTCTTACAGGTGGTCTACAGTATGTCTAGAAAAATAAAATCCCATCTCTTTCAAGGAGCACTTCCTTTATTCTTAATTTTAATTCTCAAGACAGTCTTAAGAACAGCAAGGGCCAAACCGTCCTAAACCATCAGAGAGACAAAGTGAGCACATGCCCAGACAATCCACAGCCACGTCTTGGACAGCGGTGACACCCAGTGCATGTAGCAGGGCATCCAGGTGATCTCAAACTAAAAGACAGCTTCACCTGCTTCACTCCCAGATGTGCTGAATGACTTTGATGCAAGGTTTGAGGTGCAGAACAACTTGGTGGTGAGGAAGACCATCCCTCCCCCCAATGTCCAGGTACTCTGTCTAACCATGGTTGATGTGAGGAGAACTCTAGGAAGTGTTATCCACAGAAGTCTGCTGGACCAGACAACATTCCTGGTAGAGTGCTCACCGAATGTCTTCACCATTTCCCTGAGCAGCTCTGTTCTTCCTACGTGCCTCAAGACAACCACCACCAACCCAATGACAAAGAAGTAAAGTGCCCTGCCTTCATTATGAAGTGCTTCGAGAGGCTTGTCATGAGACACATCAAGACCCTGCAGTTTACGTATCGTCCAAACTGCTCCACGGACGGCAAAGATGCAATTTATGTGGCTAGGACATCTTCCAAAGTCCTTAGCTCTGTCTTCTTCTATGTAGCTCCATGGTCTCATTTCACCGTGTACTGGGTCAGCTATATACGGTTAAATTGACAATAAAAGCTTCTTGACTTGACTTGATTCTGTCGAGTAGTGCGCTGGTTTGCATCACGGAACGAGTGACTTCTTGATCCAAGGCCATCTATACAGTTACTCGTCTACTGCTCCTTGGCAAAATACTTCAGTGGGGAGACTTTAGATCTGTTTCCAAACCGTTACCAAGAAGCAAAGCTTCATTTTCTGTCCTGTAAGCAATCTAATTACCATCATGTGTGTGAAGTGAAGGTCCATAATCTTTTTTACAGCTCAAGAAAAAGAAATAATGAGCTATAAAGAAGCTCTTCTACTTACCCGATAAGCATTCCGTCGTGCACGTGCCAAGCGAGCACTTAAAAGGACACAGGAGGTTTTCCTGGCTACCTTCCATGCACATACTCATTTTTTTTGTAAACAGTTAAAGGGAACTGAAGAACGTTGCAGTACAGCTAGAGGCTTTATAGACAATTCAGTTCGTCCATTTGGTCATTTCTCCTAATGGAAAACACCTGAAATCTGTCAGTGATTCAGAGTGATGTTGAAAGAAAACAGAGACAAATTTATTACAGAATTTGTGCTTTTGATGTCGTCACTCGCGTATCCGAATCCGAGTTTCGTTCCATGTATCTGTGATCAGTGTAAATGTTCTTGATTGGGGAGGAAATGTTTGTGAAGTAAAAAGAAATCTGAGAGATTTTCCTTGAGTGAGCCATCAGGGCTGAGAGCTGAAGCTGAACTTCCGGCTCCTCCAGGAGATGATCGCAGATCTCGGTTTTCCTGAAAAACCTGAAAATGAACAATCACAAAGCAAAGAAATTGAGAATAGAAGTCATAAAGTTTAAAATTTGTCTCCCTAAATTTATACTGAATATATAACTTTATAACGAAGGTGATATGTTTATGGGTTTACTTACTGTACATACTTCCAGAAAAGCTTTAAAATAAATAAATAAATAAATAAATAATTGAGGGGTCACGGTGTCTTAGTGGTTAGCACGTTCGCCTCACACATCCAGGGTCGGGGTTCGATTCCCGCCTCCACCTTGTGTGTGTGGAGTTTGCATGTTCTCCCCGTGCCTCGGGGGTTTCCTCCGGGTACTCCGGTTTCCTCCCCCGGTCCAAAGACATGCATGGTAGGTTGATTGGCATCTCTGGAAAATTGTCCGTAGTGTGTGATTGCGTGAGTGAATGAGAGTGTGTGTGCCCTGTGATGGGTTGGCACTCCGTCCAGGGTGTATCCTGCCTTGATGCCCGATGACGCCTGAGATAGGCACATTCTCCCCGTGACCCGAGGTAGTTCGGATAAGCGGTAGAGGATGAATGAATGAATGAATGAATAAATAATTGATTCATTTTGCTTAGCATTAATAAACATTAGAATGAATATATAAATGTATTTTTCGACGTGTTTTAAATTGCAATAAACAATACTTAAAACTGGCAAAATAAATTAATGTACAAATAACATTCATTTGTTCATTTTCTACCGCTTATCCGAACTACCTCGGGTCAGGCGTCATCGGGCATCAAGGCAGGATACACCCTGGACGGAGTGCCAACCCATCGCAGGGCACACACACACACTCTCATTCATTTACGCAATCACACACTACGAACAATATTCCAGAGATGCCAATCAACCTACCATGCATGTCTTTAGACCAGGGAGGAAACCGGAGTACCCGGAGGAAACCCCCGAGGCACAGGGAGAACATGCAAACTCCACACACACAAGGCGGAGGCAGGAATCGAACCCCGACCCTGGAGGTGTGAGGCGAACGTGCTAACCACTAAGCCACCGTGCCCCATGAATAAATAACATTTTAATATTTAATAAGAATCCTGATTTCTTTTTTAATTATGCCATTTTAAACATTACATATAACATTTTAACATCATACAGTATCGGCTGCTTATAATAGAAATAATATCATCCAAGGAATGTAGTGTAAAATATTCCTTATTATATTATCATTAAACTCTTTTTGTGCTTTAAAGTCTTTTGTCACAGACCTGAACTGCTAAATGAAGACCTGACTCTCTGCAGTCCTTTATTGTTGCTCCAGACATGTGGGATGTTCTCAGGAAACATGCCGTTTCATGGAGATCATGTTTTTCCCTCATTATCATGTACAGAGCAGCGACCAGAGCAAACCGAGTTCCACAGTGAGCTCATCTGCTCCATTTTACTGTGGCCTGATGCTCTGGGATCCTTCTCTAGTTTTTAGAGAGCAGTGAGTGAGATTTATTGTTCAGGTTGGTAATGAGCAGAATACAAAAGAAGGTCCATCAAACTGTTCATTAGAACTGAGGCAAAGAGTGTGAGTGTGTGTGTTTGTGTGTGTGTGTTGTGTGTGTGTGTTGTGTCCTCTAATGGCTTCTGTTCTTAAATAATGTGTTAAAATCTTAATTAAGAATAAAACAATCGAGCCATAAAATCTACTCCGGGGAAAGTCGAGAAGTAAAAGGTGCAAAATAAATGTTTTTAACTGACGAAATGAAATCATTGTGAATGTTTTTATGACACTTTAATTACTTCAAGCTTAAATTCATTCAAAACTGATTTTCATTTCGAAGCAGCTTTGCCGTTTTCGCCTGAAAGCTTCGTTCGCCCTGGTGACTAGCGTGACGCATGACGCGGTTTGCTAACAAAACGATCAGACGGAAAACGATCTGTAAATAACCCGAAATTTTTACCGTTAGCTAAAATCTGCCGTGCTGCCTAGAAGATTTATGCTAGCTAGAAGAACGCTAGTCGAGCCTGGTGTTAGCAAAGAAACAAACAGGCTAACTTGGTTAAATCGAGCTAGTTAATGTTAGCAAAGTAGCAAATCTTTGCAACTCTTTTGGACGAAGTTCATGAACTTCTTCGAAGTTGTGAGGTAAAGGAGACGCCTCGTCTTTGTTTACTGAAATATTTTCTCCGTCTCCAGATAGCGACAGCTACACTGTGTATTCTGAGAAGATCAGAGCACATGATGAATCGTCACTATTCTTGATTGATTATGAACAATTATTACATTTAGTCACAAAATAATTACTGACGGATTTTCCAGTTCCTGCTTCTGTTTTCTTTTTAAGAAAACAGAAGCTCTGAGAAAACAGTAGATCAGTTCTAGCTTCAGTCGAGTTCACACCGTGTCCATATAAACATATTTCATCAACACTTGCATCGTTTACAAATATTCCCTGAAAACCTCCCGCAATTTAACCCTCGTTAAAAATCCTGCGATTTTCTTCACTTTCTTTCTGCATTTCTGCACTTGCTGTGCTGCTCCCGCGGCCCGGCTCGATTTATTACCTCCATCTCTCTTCTGTGCTTCCTTATCTGGACCATCATACCTCCTTCCATCTCAGTCTCTCCTCCTTCGCCCTATCGCTCTCTTGCGCTTATTGCATCCCTCCCTTTTCCTCCATTGATTCTTCGCTTCTCCGTCTCTCTGTAGTCTCTCTCTCATCTTTCTCAATCTCTTTTTCTCTAGCTCCTTTATGGAATGCATGCATCTCCACAAATCTGATATAAAAGTAAATAAATAAATAAATAAATAAATGAGGCTTTGGGTCGGCATGGCGATGGATTCGGGACGAGAAGCGTTCCTGTTTCGGGTCAGCAGAGGGCCCGATAGTGCTGGGTAAGCATGTCAGGAGGGCAGGCGGGTAAATAATACAGCTGACTGGAATGTAATATGGTGGAGAAAAGCCTGAAGGGGTGTAAATCTGTCCAAAGAGAGAGAGAGAGAGAGAGAGAGAGAGAGAGAGAGAGAGAAAGCTGTTGGTAAACATGGTGGAAACGGTCACCTTACATATCTGATCCAATTTGTAGTTGGCTCAGGATGAATGGAGCTGGTGTGTAAACATGAAGACGGCTCAGTGGAAAGACCCGGACTGTGTAGCTGATGATATCATGGTTAGATGGATGCTTCTGTATTAACACTGAAAACTACACTGAAAAGTATTTTTTAGCCTACGATACGTTCCTGTTTCCTCTGTTTAAACGTGTATTACATCAGAGATTAAATTCTTTTATGAAAGAAAAAGAAAGACTGAAAGAGTGAGAGATGCTGAAGTTTACCCAGTATTCAGCACGATGAGGTTTCTTTAAGTTCTTTTACTAACATAAGCATGTTTTACTCGGGGTTCGATTCCCATCTCCATCCCTCGTGTTCTCTGGTTTCTTCCCTCGCTCAAAAGACGAGTGACGAGTTTTTCATGACCCTGTGTAAGATAAACAGGATGGAGGGATGGAGGGATGGAGGTTCCCTTGAGGTTAACTGTAGTTGTATTTGTCTACATATTAGCAAAAATAAATAAATAGTAAACATTTTTTAGACCAGGGCTGTCAAACACGCAGCACAATAAATGTTCTAAATCGTTTCGTTTAATTTGAATATGAAAAATTATTTGGTTCTTGTACAAGTTCATGAACCTGTGATTTCTTCTGCTGTCATTATTATTAGCTACTTTGTGTACATTTTTTGCTTATAATCCAAATTTAACCATTTCGGGCTCCAAAAGGTTAAGGAGTGAATACTTATGCACAGCATAAGGACTAAGCTTTAAGGACTAGTCGGAGTTAGAGCCTTTAGCTGAATGCAGCATAAAATCGAACGTGGCCAGTTCTGACTGAGAAACATTTGGTGGATATTTGGTGTTTTTAGTTTAAGGAAATTTTATAAAATTGTTTAAACAGTAAAAACTTTTTTAATTGCCACAAATCAACTTCAGCAGTGCTGCAGTTTCCTAAAGAGCTTTTTAAATTCAACTGACCTTTCTCTAGACAGACAGATAGATGGATCAGATAGATTGATCAGACAGACAGACAGACAGACAGACAGACAGACACATAGATAAACAGACAGACAGACAGACACATAGATAAACAGACAGACAGACAGACAGACAGATAAATGGATCAGATAGATGGATCAGACAGACAGACAGATAAATGGATCAGACAGATGGATCAGACAGACAGACAGACGGACAGACACATAGATAAACAGACAGACAGACAGATAGACAGATAAATGGATCAGATAGATGGATCAGACAGACAGACAGACAGACAGACACATAGATAAACAGACAGATAGACAGACAGACACATAGATAAACAGACAGACAGACAGATAAATGGATCAGATAGATGGATCAGACAGACAGACAGACACATAGATAAACAGACAGACAGACAGACAGACAGACACATAGATAAACAGACAGACAGACAGATAAATGGATCAGACAGACAGACACATAGATAAACAGACAGACAGACAGACAGATAAATGGATCAGATAGATGGATCAGACAGACAGACAGACAGAGACACAGATAAACAGATAGACAGTGTAGGAGAAAACCGACTCCAACCTACATTGGCCCAGGCTAGCTCCTGCAATCTGACTATAAGTTTAAACAACTGTTCTAAGTAAAAATTCAAAGAAGAAATGATCAGCCAAACTCACGAAGACTGGATTCAGTTGAGGTAGGTTTATTGACAGTCGTATAGACAGCAATTAACCAGCTGGTACCAGGGATACAAGTTTGTCCAGTAGACGATACTTGCACCGAAGCACTGCTGATTGCAACAAGCTTATATACAGTTCTGACATGCCCCCCCTTTTGCCATACCCCCTTCGTTATCCAATCATAATTCCGCTCACGTACACAGTTTCGCCCGCTTCAGAAATTACCATTATTTCCACATTGGAAAGTTTTGCCCGTGCTTTAGGCCCTCTCAATTTTCCATTATTTTCCATCCGGAGGGCCCCGGTCTCATGGACTTTGGACCTACGTCATCAGGCCATGGAGTTTATAAGTTGGTTTCATGTGCTTTTTGACTTATTCTCTTTTTCTGGGGTCTTCTTTAACACAACTCAACATAACACACTTATTCATGGGTATGTATGGATTTTCCTTGTACTCTAGCACTTGTTCTCTTCTATATGATTAAAACCTGTTCTTCTACTGTTCAGTCTCTGTGAATATGGTGTGCAGTGGTCATTGGTTTACTCATTACCCCAATGGCCATGTATTGCATATGCTTACTAAGGCCCTGTTCGTGGTGTGTTCTAGCTTCAATCTCTGCATGGGTCGCACACCTTCTGGATGAAACCGACCTTTCCACACCTTCACCTACTGCTGACCTTTTTACTGAGGTCATTACTCATTATATCCAGGATATGGAGAGTCGTGGTCGACCCAGCGACACGTCTGCTGTTAAGGGGGTTGATGTCTCAACACAGACTGCTACAGTTGTTACCAAGTCTACTCAGACTCTTCCACCTCCATCTACACATACTCAGGCTACTCAAGCTCCATGGCGTGTCAATAAAAGGACTCAACACCCTCCTCGCTATGCTGTCAAACCTTTTTATGTTAAGAAGTGACTCCTTATGATTTTGCATTTCTTTATTAAAACCCTTCTGCTCAGTTTTTCCTTAATGCTGTGTGCGCGTGTCTTTTCTGCCTGTGTGTGTGTGTGAGTTGGTTTCTGTGTAGTCTTAGCCTATAGGGGTGGTTAATCAATCACTGACCCCGACGACCTGCTTGCTTCCTGACCTATGCACAGTATAACACTTGACTCTTGATGCACGTTTTTCTCATCTCATCTTTCCCCTGGGCCGTGGTGTATCTTTATCTTATAAAAAATCCCACATAATTCCCCCCTTTTGTAGCTGCAGAGCTACAAACTTGATGGAGTTATGGGTGGCAAAGGGAAGCATGTCATATTTTATGCTGGCACAACATACATCATACATACATTATTCATGTCTAAACATTGGTCCAGAGGTGAGCGAAAAAACCCTCCCATACTTGCCAATTGATAGGGAAAAATTCTCACCTTGTCAGCTTTTTCATGCTCGACAGTGTATTCATCACCTGGACCTTACACTTAAACATATATATCCCAGCATGTTATATGCGTTTACATGTTTTCATGTCATATTAATTATGCATTACACGTCATGTCGATTACAGATCATTTATAGTACTAGATTACTGATGTGCCCTACTTATTACATACATCATTAGTGGATACATTATAAGTGAAGGTTATCTATTACTTTTTGTGTGTGGGTTCTCTTCGTTGTTCTCTGTCGCCTCTTAGAACGGTGTACTTCTGCCCCTGGTGGCTTTGCACCACGTAGAGAGGCTTGGTGGGGAACAGGGGAGAGGTTACTAGCACTTCACCCCGTTCCCTAGGTTGCCTTCCAGCCCTTGCACTTGGTAAGGCTTTCAAGAGCTGTTCTACTTTTACGGGTTGGTCACCCCATAGTCTATCAGTCCCTGCACAAATCGTGATGGTTTCCATGTTCTTCCACATTGGTGTGTTCAAAGAATGCCACTCTAGGTTTCCCACCTTGAGCCCATACGATACCTCTCGCATCAGGTGGTATTTTGTGTATGTTACCCAAATCTGGACTCCTTCCTCGTTCAAGGGCCCGTACACCTGTTTCTCCCGTGCTGCTACCCACTTTCTGTCCATGGTGATGTAGTCTGCCTGTCGTGGAATTGGGTTGTCCCAGTGGGTCAAATTCCACTCTCCCAGCTCGTCACTCAGGATGTCCCTGCTTTGTCCCATATTCGTCATTTTTTCTCCACTCTTCCTGTTACTTTACAGGACACAAAGAACACGGGGACAAACAACACATAACACCATTCTAGTTTTCTAGGTTATAAATAGTTCTACGCAATGTGTACTACTTAGGTTTTAACTTGAGGTGCTTTGTATATACTTCATTGTTTTTTTGTTTTTTTATGTAATTTTATGTTACTTATTTTTATATTTTTTATTTTTTCTTCCATCTTAACATACCACACTACATTTTATTTACAGGAATTTTATATTGTCTGGGCAGGCCAGTGCCTTTTTAGGGATGTCATATATCCCGAAGGTTTTCATTTCCATGTACTCTGGTTCAATATTTTCTACGATCTGCAGATTCTGTCCAAATATAGATTGTGTGGCATTAGAAATCATTTTACGAATTAAAGGTATCACACAGCAAGTAATCAGCATTAGTATTAACAAGAATGTTGCTAGCACCGTCCCCATTCGTGTTAGAATAGCTCTCCAGCTTCCTGAAAACAGCCAGTACCACCAAGTTCCTCCGGTTGTATCTGGTTTGTGGGTGTTTCGCACATGTTCCATGCGCAGATCCTCCAATGCTTTGAGGGCAACGGTAAGGTTACCTCCTTCCCCTGTATGCATTGGTATTACTGAACAACATTCATCTCCAATCAGACTGCACACCCCGTCATCGGGTGCTCTCATGGTATCGATGGCAAGTCTGTTTTGTAATGCCATTACAGATACTGCATGTAATTGTCGCTCGATTCCTTGAAAAGCCAGGATTGTCGCGTTTACGAATCGCTGTTGATTATACCATATGTAGTTGATCCACTCTGCGTTTTTCTTCATTTGTAACCATGGAAAGAACACTAAGAGGTTATCCACGGCCGATTGTCCCTGTGCTCTATACTCATCCGGGATGCCTACCGGAATTCCTGCCCAGTCTACATAAACGGATTTATCCTCATCATAGCTGAACCTTTTCCGCCTCCTTGGCAATCTAGTCGGCACAGGATTCGTGATTGGTCCGAGAGTCGGTACAGGATTCTCTATCTGTCCTATGGGCAGAACCCTTAGGGCCCCAATCAGGATTACTGGGGCACAGATTCCTCCCCATTGCTCTGGAAGTTTTTGTCGCAATGACTGCCCCTGTCCGCAATACCAGAATACATCTGCTATTGGCAGCGTTCCTTTTTTCACCAGGTCGGAGATTGTCCAGATATGTTTCGATATTTTCCCGTCTACCCCCAAAGATGATACTCGTACATTTTTATTGGCTTCCCACACTTCCTCACAGTTCTTTAGTTCTCCCAGTTTTTTATGGCCATATCCTCTGTAGCAGTGGGGAAATCGTAGATCGTGTGCTATTTTCACATTTCCGGGTGGCTTGGAAGCTATTGGTCTTGTTATTAGGGAGGCTATGCTCTCACAGCTTTCTTCATACAGATGTTTAGTGCCATACCTTATTGGTGTTTCTCCAGGCTTACTTATCGGCCTTTTCACTGATGGGATAGCTGGGTCGAAGAAACGATTCAGACAGAACGGGACACATCCCTGGAATGTGCATGGTGACATAAGCTTGCAGCTCCG
The DNA here is from genome assembly GCF_030014155.1 of Tachysurus vachellii. NCBI lineage: Eukaryota > Metazoa > Chordata > Actinopteri > Siluriformes > Bagridae > Tachysurus > Tachysurus vachellii. The sequence goes on from NC_083476.1 coordinate 21,452,559, forward strand.
CATCTGGCATGTTGCTAAATTTCCTGGAATAGGGACCACCCTAACAGGTAAGTTCCTCCGAGCACATATTACACAGTCTGTTTTCACAGTTTCTTTGGCAGTGAACATCAGCCATTTAAGGTACAGATTTTCCGTTCCTTGGTTGACTTCTTCCAAGTGTTCCAGTATTGTTTGTTTTGCTTCACGCGGTACCCGTGTTTGCTGGATGCCTTCTGGGTTCTTCTTTTCCTGGCTCTTGCTGGTCATGTTGTGGGCGTATGATTTTACATTACTGCCTCTTGCGCCTCCAGTTTTTATCTTCCACATTTGAGTACAGTCTATCTGGACCTTTGTTCGCTTTATGGTTCTCAGCAGCCCTGCTGCTATTATGAGTATAGCTGCTATCGCCATCGTTATTAATATTGCAGACATTGGGTTTATTCTTCTAACATCTCTTTGGGTCATTTTCATTTGTTCTCTGGTGCCACTTGGGGCCATTTTCAGCTGCTCTGGGGTTCCCGACGGTGGCTGTGTTCCTGTTGCCGAGTTCTTGCTCTTGTTCTGGATGCTGGTCCACCCCTTATATCTTCAGGCCCTATATTTTCTATCCCTTGATCTATGCTGTCCCACCCAGCAAGTATCTGTTCCCACTCTGCCCTGTTAATAGTGGACGGTATCTCAGCCTCAGGTAGGGTTGGGCTGCCAGCCCGTTCTTGTGTTCTTGCTGCTTGGGGCAGTTCGGGAATCTGTTCCACTTCGCGTCTTAGTGCATCTAGTGCCTGTTCTACTCCTACCCTCCAGCGATTCTCCTGTTGTGGGCTGATCGCTGTCTGGGAGGTTCCTTCCTCGGGCTGCCCCAGCCTGTCGTCTCCCGGGGCCCCTGCTGATGTTTCAGGTAGCACCTCTGGCGGTGCCGGACACGGATCAGAGTGCTCTTCTGGCGGCACCCTCCCTTCTTGGGTCTCGTCAGGCCGTCTTTCTTCTGGTGGTGGGTCCTCTGTTGGTGTGTCTTCGTCTTCCTGTGTCTCAGGTGTCTCAGATGTCTCTGGTGCTTCAGGTGTCTCCGGTGCTGGGTCCTGTGCCTGTCTGGTGAATACTTCTGGGGCTGAGGGGGCAGCTGGGTCTCGAGCACGTGTGCAATGATTGAGGTGGTACCATCCAGCCTTACCTTCTACCTTTATGGCTGTTGGTGTGGCTAGGGTTACCTTGTATGGTCCTGTCCTTCTTACGTCGTTCCACTTCCTTTTGAAGGCTCTGATGTACACCCAGTCTCCTGGTCCTACTTTTCGTAGTTCGTCGGGTAGTTCTATCGCTCTCGCTTCTGTTGCCCCTTTTACCTGTTGAAACAAAGTTCTGTGTATTTGGGTTAGGTGTTTTACATAACTAGCCAGTTCCTCTTCTAATTGTTCGAGTGGGGGGCCTTTGTAGGGACCTCTCAAGTACGGCACCGGCATGGGTCGACCCGTAAGCATTTCGTGTGGTGTCAAGTGTGTGATGCGATTCGTCTGCATGCGCATACTCATTAATGCCAATGGTAGTGCTTGTACCCATGTCAATTTGGTCTCTGCGCAGATTTTAGCCAATTTTGCTTTTAGTGTCCCATTAGCCCTTTCCACCATACCCTGCGACTGCGGATGATACACACATCCAAACCTGTGCTTTATCCGCAAGGCCTGCGTCACTTTGCTGGCAACTTTGTTCAAGAAATGCATACCATTATCCGAACTGATCTTATCGGGAATTCCAAATCGAGGTATCACTTCTCTACAAAGGAATTTCACTACCGTCTCGGCGTCAGCATGTGCTGTAGGATGGGCTTCCACCCACCTACTGAACCTGTCCACTACCACCAAAACATATCTTTTCCTTTCTTTCCTCTCAACCATGTCGATGAAATCAATCACTAAATGTCGGAATGGACCGTCGGGCTGTGGGATGTGCCCTATTGGAGCGGTAAAGCTTTTCCTGATGTTACGTTTGGCGCATATTTCACAGCTAGTTAATACATGATCGATCGTTGGGCCTAAAAATGGTGACCACCATGTTCTCTTAAGCCTTTTCACCACCTCCCCCCTTGCGCAATGGTCCAAACCATGCGCAGTGTTGATCAGGGTAGTCAAAAGTGATACAGGGGCAACAAAGTGTCCATGTGGCCCTCGCCATAGGCCAGTTTGCCTGTGTTTCCGTGCTCCCATTTCCTCCCATCGTGTAGTCTCATGGACTGATGCTGCATTCTGTGAGGCAGCTAAAGATGCCAAGTTGGCCTCTGGTGGAGGAGTGTCATGCGGGACAGTAACTGCTAGGATATCTACTCGTTGTGATGCCACCTTTTTAGCGGCTTCATCCGCTGCCGCATTTCCCTTGGACACGAATGTGCCATCCGTTTTGTGAGCAGCACACTTCACAATAGCTAGTTTAGCTGGGAGTTTGATGGCATGTAACAGATCTGAGATGGCCTGACCATGCGCAACCGGTGAGCCGTCTGCCCTATGAAACCCGCGCTGGGCCCAGATTGGTCCGTATAAATGACACACTCCGTAAGCATATGCTGAGTCAGTGTAAATTGTGCATGTTTGTCCACTGGCCAATACACATGCTGCTGTCAATGCTTTTAGTTCTGCCAATTGGGCTGAACAGGGCTGACTCACGGGCAGAGCCTGGACGGTTTCGAAGGATGATAGGTCAAGGCTGGGGGCCACGATCGCATAACCAGCTACATTCCCCTCCGTTCCCCTAAAACACGAACCGTCGACAAAATAAGTCAGAGTTGAATGTGGCAGTGGCTGATTCTCGAGATCTTGCCGCGCTTTTAGATGCGCACTGGAGACAGCATGACAATCATGTGGCTCTCCTTCTAAAGGGGTCATCATCCTGTCTGCCGGATTTACCGTACGACATCTCTGGATTGTTAATTCAGGTGCTGACAGAATTACGTCATATCCTGTTTTCCGTGCATGGGTAATTACGAATGCTGGGCTAGTCAGGAGGGCATGCAGTGCATGGGTCGTATACAGGGTTGTTGGGTGGCCCATAGTTATCGTGGATGCCTTTTGATAAGCAAAGGCAGCCGCTGCCAACCCTCTGTAACAAGGAGGCATTCCCTTTTCCACGTTATCAAGTGACGTACTAAAGTAAGCGATAGGCTGCTTTCCCTGGCCCTGTTGTTGAGTTAAGACTGCAGTCGCAAAGCCTTGTTTCTCAGAGACGTATAGGTGAAATGGTCTGCTATAGTCTGGTCCAGCCAATGCTGGTGCGGAGCACAGATCACCTTTTAGCAGCTCAAATGCTGCGAGGGCCTCTGAGGTCCAAGTAAGAGATGCTTTTTCATTTCTCTGATCGGCTGCATGTATCAGTGCACGCAGAGGAGCTGTTTTTAACGCAAAGTCACAGATCCATTGTCTACTATAGCCCACCATGCCTAGAAAGGAAAGCATTTGTTTCACTGTTTGGGGTTTTGGGGCGGTGCGTACCGCTTCCACATGAGCTGGTGTAGGAGACCTATCTGTTCCTTGTAACATCCTACCAAGGTATTCAACTTTCTCTTTACAAAACTGCAATTTCTCTCGGCTGACTTTATGACCATTTTCTGCAAGCATGTTGAGCACTGCTAGTGAGTCCTTTCTGCACTGCTCTCTGGTTGGGCTGCATATCAACAAATCATCAACAAACTGAATTAGAATGCTAGAAATGTCAATCGAGGCCAAGTCTTCCGCCAACACACGGTTGAAGATTGATGGGCTTTCACAATACCCTTGTGGGAGCCTTGTATACGTATACTGTTTACCTTCGTATGTGAAGGCAAACAGATGTCTCGAATTTGGATGTAAGGGCACACTGAAAAAAGCTGAACATAAATCTATTACCGTATACCACTTTGAGTCTTTTGGGATATTGGACAGGAGGGTGTGCGGATCGGGCACTACAGGTATCTCTGCTTGTACTACTCTGTTGACTGCCCGTAGGTCATGCACAAGTCTCCACTTGTCAGAGTTGGGCTTCTTGACGGGAAATATGGGGGTGTTGCAAGAGCTGCTAGTTGGAATTAGGACGCCTGCTTCAAGTAATCCTTGAATGGTAGGTCTAATTCCCTCTCTTGCCTGTACTGACAACGGGTATTGTCGTTGATAAGGTAACCTAACATTGGGTTTAACCTGAATTTGGACTTGACCTGCTGATTTAACGAATCCTACATCTGTCTGATGCTTTGTCCACAAGATATCTGGTACCCTTTCTAGCAATGACTCGTCTTCATCGGCTCCATTCTCTGTCCTGAGTGCTAGTGTATGCGATGACAACGGCATGTGCCTCTCTATCCATGTGTGTGTAGCTATCACGCTATCTACTGCCTTTTGTGCGAGGCGTATGTACCTGCCATCTGGTGAAATGTGTATGTAAGCATTATGCGTCGGTTTCCACTCTCTGACTTGAGCTGCATCCCTAACCATTGGTCCTAAATCTTTCGACTCAAATCCCTCTGCTACCATGAGAGAGACATGTGGGGCTGCACTTGGAATGTGATGCCACGTTTCTAGCTCATCCTTCAGGATTGTCATGGCGGCTACTCCTTGTGGGCCTATTATCACATCTGTTGTCGTTATTTCGAACTGTTTTGTTTCCATCAATCCATTCCACAGTTGTCCATACTCTTCATTCTCGCTGCTATAGTCATAGTATAAGGTACAATGCAAGGGGCTTTTTGGTTCCTTGCAGTCTGGCCGCATGGCCTGTATCCACGTTTTCCATTTCGTGTAGGTCTGGTTTAGTCCAGATGTTTCAGGGGTGATGTATTCCAGCCAATACACTGTATCCTGTGTCCTTCCCTTGTCCGCTTCCTTTAGTAGGTGTTGACCTGCCAACGTTTCATCTGGGAAAGTTACCCAGACTCCTGTTGGGCTACAGTGTATTTTTGCTGCTAGTTTGCACAGTAAATCTCTTCCCAGTAAGTTCACTGGGGATTGGGGTGAGTATAAGAGTGGTGCCACTATCATGGTGTCTTCAACTGTTAAGGTCTGGGGCTCCGTGAATTTCAATATCTGTGTTGTCCCCGAGAAGCCAGTAGTCTTAATCGAGTTACGTGAGAGGGGGAGTCCGGAGCCTTCCTGTCCTATACATGAGAAAGTGGCACCAGTGTCTATCATAAAGGGAACTGATTTCGTACCGTTAATAGACACCATAGTTGTTGGTTCCTGCCTTGGATGCAGTGTGGTGACGTACTGCATGTTCTCCCCCTCCGGCTTCTCTGGGCATCCTCAACTCCAATTCGCTGCAGGCCCTGTCCAGGGTCCTGCTTGTCCTGACCATTGGTTGGGACCAGTTACTATCCCTTGCTGACCTCTGTGTTCTGGCTGTCCTGGTTGATTTTCCCATGGATTGACCTGACAGTTTCTTCTGGTGTGTCCTTTTCCACCACATCCCCAACATTCAAGGGTTTGTGTTCGTGGGTTGTTTCCACTAGCCTGGGGATTCCCGAACTGTCTTGGTCCTGGGCCTTGGGCCCATCTTTGCCATCGTCCTGGCCCCTGTCTCGGGCCTGGTCCCCTCATAGGGCGGTTTTGTGGTGCCCCTTGAGTACCGAGGTGGACATGTATTGGGGGCATAGGTGCTTGTGACATCATTTGTTGTTGAGTACCTGGGGGTATTTGTGCTGGAGGCAGCGTAGGTTGCTGCATGTATGTCTGTGTCGTTACTTGGGGTGCCCGGGTCGGTGCCATCTGAGTTATATTTGATGTAGCAGGTACCAGTACTGCTGCTTCAACTGTTGGGGCTTGCAGTGAGGCTTGTATCTTTCCTGATTTTTCTTTTTCTCTTCTGGCTTTGGTGAGTTCTCCTAGTTGAGTTTTGTATAGTTGTGTCATTAGTGCTTCGGTTGCATCTTTAGCTTCTCTCTTCTTTTTCCTGTGTTGTTCTATGTGATGTACGAGATGAGCTTGAAATGTTTCCCAGGGTAGGGTATTCAGGCCGACCACATTTTCTAGTGCTTCTTGTACTGCCGCTGGCATGCATCTTTTTAGCATCATTTTGAACAAGCCTTGGTTTGTCTCATTCAGGTTCCAGGCTGTACCCGTCTCTTCTAGCCATTTGGTCTGGAAGTTCTGGATGAACTTTAAGGCATTTTCTTCTTCGCCCATTGTTGTGGCTTCCAGTTTACCTGGGTCCATCTTGGTGGGGTACATGTCACGTATGGCATCCCACACGCGATTTCTGTAGGCTCCGAAGGCCAAGTCGTCATCTCTTTCTGAATCCATCGTATTCTTCAATCCTGCTTCGGACAATATTTCGGTCGCTTTGCTTTTTCCTATCACTTGGGCCAGTATGGCCTTGATATCTCCGACTGCCAGCAGGTGGCCAGTTGTTTTTTCTTCAAACTTTGTTATCCATTTCTGCCCTCCCTGGCATATGTCTGGGAGTTGGTTTGCTAACCCAGTCATATCCATAAATGACCAGGGCACATAACGCACTTCTCCTCCCTTTGCTATTAAGGGACACTGGCTCACTTCCGGTTCTTCCATCACAGTGGCTGGTAGGTCTTCTTCTGTCCCATATCTTCGCGGTGCCCTTACCGGTCTACCTGACTTTCTCTGTTGTGGACTCTCCGGCTTCTCTTGTTGACCTTTCCGGCGTCCACTACTGGGCCAGTTACTCTCCCAGCGTCTGTGATTCTCTTTCTTTTCCAGTTCGGTTAGGTTGTCATCTTCTCGTTGAATTGCTTCTTCTATTTGTCGCATTCTTTTTTCCATTTCTGCAGAACTTTTCTCCAGTGTCCTTTTAGCATATGCATCGATTTCCTCAGTGTGTTTCAGTTGTTGTTCCAGTCGGTTGAGTGACTTTACCAGTTCTTCCTGCATCTGTTGATCTTCTTTTCTTCTCAATGCTGTGGCTTCTGGCTCTATGTACAGTGTCCCCTTCACTCTTCTTTCAACAAGTCCATTTGCATTTCTTGTGTCACTGTTATCTGGTGCTGTCCTGATTCTGGTGCTTTCCTCTTCTGATATTTCTCTCCATCGTCCTTGTTCTGCGGAGTGTTCTTCATCTCGGGTGTTGTTAGCTTGACATTCTTCTTCCATCTCGCTTTCCTCTGGTGCCGAGGGTGTGCTGGTGGAGAGACCTATTTCTTTCAGATAATTGTTGCTTTCTTCTCTTAGTCCATCTAGCTGCAGCTTTCTTTTAGCTGTTATGGGTGCATCTTGATCTTCCGTTATACTGTCCTGATGACCTGTTGATTCCACTCCGTCTACGTCTCCGGACAGCTTAACTCTTCCAGTTATTGTTCCTTCAATTTTCGTCCATTTCTCATCGTTTTCTTGCACCACCATTTGTGTTACACCTGGGTATCGCTTCCTGTGTGTTTGCAGTCCACGATGTGTCATATAGGGTGGGAGCTTTTCCTCACTGCACCCGTCTCCTTCTTGTCGTCTCTTTTCTTCCTCTTCTTCCTTCTGTATCACTTTCTGTATTTCTTCTTCTCTTCTTTCTATTTCTCTGCCTTCTTCTTCAAACCAGCTAAGTATTTCTAGCCTCTTTATCCTTTTTCCTCTCGTCTTATCATCTTCTTTCCCTACTTTCCAATGTCGCAACATTTCTTTCACTTCTTCACACCTTTTTAGCCTAAATGTCCCTTCCTTCGGCCATTGCAACACTCCCTGTGTCCTGTCATGCCATTTCATCATACACTTTTTAATGTACTTTTCATCTGTTTTGTGTTTAGCAATCACCACTTCCGCCGGTGTTGGCTGACTTGTTGTTATTACTTTCCCCATGACGCACCCTTGTCGCGCTCTGTGGGCGCTGCTTCTTTCTCCTAAGTTCTGGTTGTGTCTTGACCAAACCAAATGTACGTTTATCTGCTTGACAGTTATCGCTGGTCTGACTGGTTTCTTCCTCCTATATACCTCCGATAATGTGTTTATCTTATCTATCAATGATGATACTGCCAATCCTCTCTCCCAATTCACACTCCTTAACTCTACAGTAACTATTGCTGTAAGTCCTGAGCAGTAGTTGTTTTGGATAGGTCGAGCTTGATTGAAATCTATCGCAGGCTCGTCTTCTTCACTGTCTGGATCCTTTATAAAATCAAACAAAGGGATGGTGGCCTTAGTAGCACTAGGATCTTCCACTAGTCTCCGTAATATGGGACTTAGGAGTGTGGGTTCCCAAAGTTTTTTGAACGTTTGCGTCCAATCAATCTCAGGAAACTCAACCTGTAAATTCAACAAGTTATTCCACTTAGTCAGATACCACAATTTAGCAGCAATTAATTCTCTCGACTGCCACCTTTCAACTCCACACTTATCTTTAAATGTGCGCTCGTCCCAAAAGTGTGTTCTTATGCCTTTCGTTTCTATAAGTATATCTTGTGGTGCCATTAACTATTCAACTTGCCCGACACAAGACTCTCAACCACCAGAGGGAGCCAACCGTACCAAGTGATAATTATTTTTACTCTGTTCGTCCTTTAGATACTAGTTTTCTTCTGATGCTTCACTGTTTCTACACTGCAGACAGTCATAAAATTCAGTAACTACCACTATGTGACCTCCCGGAAAATCCTGGAGCTTAAATCTTCTAACACGTCGGCCTTCGATGTAATACTGGGTGATTATTAAGTCACGACCTGGATTGGTAAGGAGTAGTAACACTAGTGGGCTGTCGGCCGATACCGTCAATATTCTTGGGGGGACCTGGCTTCTATATTCTTCCTCAAATCTCAAAAAACTTGGGTATAATGCTAAAACGGTGTACCACCATGTAGTCATACGTAAGCGACTTGATTATTCTATGTTCAATGTGGGTCCAGTTTTAACCCTACGTTTTATTTTGGAGTATTACCTCAGGGGTTCTTCTTCTGGTTCAATGATGCTTTCAACGTATCTTATCACTAGTCTATATTGATTGTGGGATCTAATTAATCTGTATCTTATGAGGTGTAGCTTATCGCCTTCTAGTCTGTTCTCTGTTAAATCATAAGATGGGTTTTCTAACAACAGCTGCACAATTGGATGATTAGGAGCTACTGTGCGACAAATTTCTGAGGCTATGCTAACGTTATTGCCTTCTTCGATGCCTACACAGCAGGGAACCAACATGTGGAGCGTCATTCGGGGCTATTTTTACTTTGTCTTAGTCCTATTAAATGTATTTTACCGTAGTATAACACTTATCTTTGTTTAATCTCTATATTATTTTCACTTTTCCTGCAATCTATTACTGGGGCTCTTTCGGAGTCCCTCTGCTCAGATTACTGAGCACTTAAATGAGCTGTAAGCCACTATATGCAAATTAAGTGCTATTTCTATGGCAGTCCACAGTCCACAGTCCACATACATCAACAGTCAGCCTAGTAATACATCAACAGTTATAAAAGCAAATACGACAGTTAGTGAATAAGACTAATTCCTACACACACTGAGAAACGCACTGGTAATACACTAAATCCTACAAACCTGATAAGCCAGTATTCCTACTGTACTTTTAACATTTATCAGGAAACACAATATAGGGAAATCAGCTTAGCCATACAAATTCGCACAGCAGGGAAATCAACTTTTTGTCATAGGAATCACATACAGCAGGGAAATCAGCTTTTTGTCATGGAAAATTACACACAGCATGAAAATTAGCTTTTTTGTCATAGAAAATTACACACAGCAATCACACATGGCCACACAAACCCACTCTTATCACATATACATACACACAGTAATGCAGATCTGCCTTTGACACATAAAACCACACATACAGCAATGCAAAGCAACTTCAGCTTCTTTTTCACACGTAAAAAATCATACACATCAATGGAATTCCACTTCAGCGCTTTTCTCACAAGCTTCTAACACAATATCCTCACACCGATCTGACCAAGCAGCCCTGTGCCCTTCACAGCGGTATCTCAGATCCTTCCGACCATGCAGCCCTGGGGCAGCTGTTTATACAGAGAAACAAACACTTAAATTGCCGTCTCACTTGACAGCTCGCAATGAGCCTTTTCACTTACTCCTTTCTGCTCACCTTTGCTCTTTCTCTTCCCTGTATAAAGACAATGAATCTACTTTTCTCCTCTATTCACCTTTGTGCTGCAACATACCCCAGCGGTATCTCGGGAAATTTTTAACTTACACTATCTGCCCGTTCAGACCTGTCTTTACTCAAAGACAGCGGTAGCCGCAGATGAAACAATAACCTTCATGTGCACAAACATTTATTACCCGCGGTCTCACATACACTTTTTACCAATCAATGTTTGCAAACTTCACATAATCTCTCCCAAATCCAGTCTTTATATCTTTCATGAAAACGAGCAATGTTTTTTTGGTTTTATGAGTCAATTACAAGTTTTAGTAAGATCTTTTGGATTTCAATAATCAAGGATTTCTTGTTAACAATCCTTTGGATTTTCTATAAGTCAATCAAACTTTAATAAATCCTTTGGATCTTTATAAAATCGAACTGCTTGCTAGGTTTTTTTTAGGAGAGTCACGGAGCTGATCCGTCCCAGAAATGGGGCCGCTCCGGCCGTACAGACCACACAAGACTATAGCAGATACTTTGATCTAACAGGCGTTCTGCTTACCTTTTTCTATGATGGCCAAAGTTGTCTGGTCTGGACGGCGGCGCTATGGCTCCCCACGTCCGGGGTTCGGGGGTCCCCGTGGACTCTCCTGGCTGGCTCGCCAAAACAATGTAGGAGAAAACCGACTCCAACCTACATTGGCCCAGGCTAGCTCCTGCAATCTGACTATAAGTTTAAACAACTGTTCTAAGTAAAAATTCAAAGAAGAAATGATCAGCCAAACTCACGAAGACTGGATTCAGTTGAGGTAGGTTTATTGACAGTCGTATAGACAGCAATTAACCAGCTGGTACCAGGGATACAAGTTTGTCCAGTAGACGATACTTGCACCGAAGCACTGCTGATTGCAACAAGCTTATATACAGTTCTGACATGCCCCCCCTTTTGCCATACCCCCTTCGTTATCCAATCATAATTCCGCTCACGTACACAGTTTCGCCCGCTTCAGAAATTACCATTATTTCCACATTGGAAAGTTTTGCCCGTGCTTTAGGCCCTCTCAATTTTCCATTATTTTCCATCCGGAGGGCCCCGGTCTCATGGACTTTGGACCTACGTCATCAGGCCATGGAGTTTATAAGTTGGTTTCATGTGCTTTTTGACTTATTCTCTTTTTCTGGGGTCTTCTTTAACACAACTCAACATAACACACTTATTCATGGGTATGTATGGATTTTCCTTGTACTCTAGCACTTGTTCTCTTCTATATGATTAAAACCTGTTCTTCTACTGTTCAGTCTCTGTGAATATGGTGTGCAGTGGTCATTGGTTTACTCATTACCCCAATGGCCATGTATTGCATATGCTTACTAAGGCCCTGTTCGTGGTGTGTTCTAGCTTCAATCTCTGCATGGGTCGCACACCTTCTGGATGAAACCGACCTTTCCACACCTTCACCTACTGCTGACCTTTTTACTGAGGTCATTACTCATTATATCCAGGATATGGAGAGTCGTGGTCGACCCAGCGACACGTCTGCTGTTAAGGGGGTTGATGTCTCAACACAGACTGCTACAGTTGTTACCAAGTCTACTCAGACTCTTCCACCTCCATCTACACATACTCAGGCTACTCAAGCTCCATGGCGTGTCAATAAAAGGACTCAACACCCTCCTCGCTATGCTGTCAAACCTTTTTATGTTAAGAAGTGACTCCTTATGATTTTGCATTTCTTTATTAAAACCCTTCTGCTCAGTTTTTCCTTAATGCTGTGTGCGCGTGTCTTTTCTGCCTGTGTGTGTGTGTGAGTTGGTTTCTGTGTAGTCTTAGCCTATAGGGGTGGTTAATCAATCACTGACCCCGACGACCTGCTTGCTTCCTGACCTATGCACAGTATAACACTTGACTCTTGATGCACGTTTTTCTCATCTCATCTTTCCCCTGGGCCGTGGTGTATCTTTATCTTATAAAAAATCCCACAACAGACAGATAGACAGACAGATAGATAAACAGATAGACAGACAGATAAACAGACAGATAGACAGACAGACAGACACATAGATAAACAGATAGACAGACAGATAGACAGACATAGATAGATAAACAGATAGACAGACAGACAGACAGACACATAGATAAACAGATAGACAGACAGATAGACAGACAGATAGATAAACAGATAGACAGACAGACAGACACATAGATAAACAGATAGACAGACAGACACATAGATAAACAGATAGACAGACAGACACATAGATAAACAGATAGACAGACAGACACATAGATAAACAGATAGACAGACAGATAAACAGACAGATAGACAGACAGACAGATAAACAGATAGACAGACAGATAGACACATAGATAAACAGATAGACAGACAGATAAACAGACAGAAAAACAGACAGACAGACAGACAGATAGATAGATAGACAGATTTGGGTCCCACAACGAACTCAGCAGCTGCCAATATTTTTGTCCTATCAGTATCTTTTCAACTCTCCTCCGCAGCATAAAGAGCGCATCCTGGCAGGACATAATGAAGTACATTAACCCTAAGGCCATGAAACGCTGATAGCGAGACTCATCTGTGGTCAGCGCAGCTGGAACATCTTGCGTTTACAAACAGGACTGACCCGGCGCAGGCGCCCGAGGCTAGCATTCTTCAGCCGTTGTCTCCGGGCTCTGATGGAAGCCATGTTTCTTTAGACTGCTAATGGAGTTTCTCAGTGTGAAACTTGATGAAGTGTGGACTGGAGCTAGACGCTGAGAGAGTCTGAAAAAAAAAAAAAAAAAAAAAAAGTCAGAGACTCGTAATGCAATGCAATGGCTGGCGCTCTGTTTGAGTAGGTGAATTTCACGTGGTGAGAGAACAGAGAGCCAAGTCAATAAATATGGGAAGAACGTACAGTATGAAAAAAAAACAAGCTGTAAATGAAGAAGTCCAAAAGAAGAAGGATGTTCTTCACAGTGGTTTATCTGGAAACAGTGCATCTTCTCTATCTTCTGTATCTGCTAGCTTCGATGTTAAGCGTGAACACGGCATACTGTAGTTAGCCGATCTCGTTCCTACAGTTCATAAAAAGCCTCCTCACCTTGAAACTTCATTCTGCTCTTTGTAGTCCTGGAATCCGTCATGCGGCCGTGGCAGCGTTCCCTCCTGCCAAAACTGTGACTGCAGCCGGAATAAGAGACGAGAGACCCAATAACGCTTAAAACCTTTTTTCTTTTATTTTTCTCAGTCAGATTCTGTAATCCTTCTTTTCTTTATTTTCAAAAGGAACAAATTAATTCACTTTTTTTTGTTCAGGGTATAAAACATGACCAAAATGGTGTGGAAGCTTATTGTGTTCCTCTCCACGAGCACGCTGCTTAGAATGTAAAAGCAAATCTAAAACATATATATTAAGAATCACACACACACACACACACACACACACACACACACACACACACACACACATACACACACATACACACACACATACACACATACACATACACACACACATACACACACACATACACACACAAATACACACACAAACACACACAAATACACACACACACACACACATACAGACACACATACACACACACACACACACACACACACACACACACACACACACACACACACAGGATGAATTGTTTTCTTCTGCAAACAAATATTCCACTCTGGCACAAGGGAGCAATACCAAGTAATAGATAAATAAATAAATAAATAAAAAAAAATCAAAGTTGCTGCTATTAATCAAGTTAAAGGACTTAAAGTTGTAATGCTTCCAAAGTTCTGTCTGCCATTGGCTTTTCCTGACACACTTGACCTGCCTATTGACTCTCTCCACAAAGTTTAAGAGGAGGGTAATGTTTCAACTTCTACATGCTCTTCTGATCTCCAAAAACAGCTCGAGCAGCCTATCAATTACGCCATTGAAATTAGACAATGAGGCGAGCATTTAATCAGTAAATGAAGTGACCACGACGGCTGCTGTGCCATTTGTTTTCTCTCTCTCTGATCACACTCGATTCCCAGTTGGAAAGGAAAGACTTTCTGCCATATCTAGACAGAGACGATTTTTGCTAGTGATAATAGCGGACCACCAGGGGGTGCCATGATATCTGAAATCGCTATGCCAAAAGTAAAAATAATAATAATGATTATAATAATAAGCACAATAACAACACTATCATTTAAAAAATTAAGATCCTAAAAGCTTGTATGGATCAGAACTCACAGGGCAACAGAAACTGTGGTTTATGTAGCTTATGTAGCTATGTTTGGTCACAACAAAGCAGCGATCGTAAAGCTTTCTGTGGTCGAAAAACTCAAAGGAATAAAGCAGAAAAGGAGAAACAGAACAGAATGAAATGAAAAATTCATAAATTCATTGGGCTTAAATAAATCTCCCGCTTTCTTGCTTTAATGATGTGCTGGAAAAGAAAAAAAAAGAAAAAAGTTTGCGGCTAATGAACTAGCTAGGACCTAGAAGACTCCCAGACATAGCAGTGACTCAAATCTTTTTATTTTGTTCACCAAACTATTCGATCACGGATTCGTTTACCGAATCGTCCACCGAGTCGTCCAATTAAGTGAACAAAAAATGTACGAAGCGTACGAACGATTTTCATTTAAGAGTCGTTCAAAAACACTGATTCGTTCACAAACCAACCGCCACCAGTACCTGTAGTAATTTTTAAAATATATACAAATATATACGTGCAATGTATTTTTAATAAACACTTTATTACTCTCACTCGCTCACTCATCTTCTACCGCTTATCCGAACTACCTCGGTCACGGGGAGCCTGTGCCTATCTCAGGCGTCATCGGGCATCAAGGCAGGATACATCCTGGACGGAGTGCCAACCCATCACAGGGCACACACACACACTCTCATTCACTCACGCAATCACACACTATGGACAATTTTCCAGAGATGCCAATCAACCTACCATGCATGTCTTTGGACCAGGGGAGGAAACCGGAGTACCCGGAGGAAACCCCCGAGGCACGGGGAGAACATGCAAACTCCACACACACAAGGCAGCGGCGGGAATCGAACCCCCAACCCTGGAGTTGTGAGGCGAACGTGCTAACCACTAAGTCACCGTGCCCCCCTATAAACACTTTATTATAAAATTTTAATTGTTGATTCAAAACCTTGAGTTTCAGATGATTTTTTTTTATTCAACTGATCCACTTTCAAGACAATCTCATTCTCTTTTTAAAGAATAAAATAGAAATATATTTAAAATAAAAAAAAAGAAAAACAACCTAAAGAAATCAAACCTGTGGAGTCTTTTTAGCTACAAAAAATAAAATTTCTTCACCAAATTCAGTTCTAATCCTGATCCTTGTTGCAGGATCTGATACAGACATCTTTCCTCAGAGATCTGATCTACACTCTAGTCAAGTTTAGACGTTTAATTCTTTGTGCCTGTCTTTGTTCTTTAGTAACAAATTGTTTAATAAAGTGTTTTAATGAAATGTTTGTTCTGTTCATTCTCACTGTATAAAGTAATTGAGTGAGAACCGAATGTTCAGAAACGTCTCTGCCTTCAGCTTGTACCAGGAGGTTTTGTTAATGAAGTCATCTAGGAACAGGCTCTGGGTGTACTGGGTGTACTGGAGGTATTGGGAGGATCATGTGATTTGCATTTCCAGTAGAATTGCTATCTGTGTCTGAGCTTTTGTTCAAGACGTTATATCATCCATAAAGAGATGATAATAATAATAATAATAATAATAATAATAATAATAATAATAATAATAATAATAATAATAAAGATCATTTCACTCTTCCACACCACTAGGGGGCAGCATGAAAAACCCAGATAATGTATAACACTGCTGATGGACATGATTTCACATGTTTGGACATGAAACAGAAACCAAACTCACCTTCTTCCTCAGCAGATACGGTTCCTCTGACGAATCCACCGATATGTAATATGTTTAATCTGCTGTTCAGTTTCTCTGTATAACTGTTTAAAGCACTTCTATATCCTGTTGTTCTTTTTCCCTCCAAAACTGGCCCCGCCCCCCTTTCTCACCCGCCAGCCAGGCCGCACCCTAATCATCTTCAGCCAATGGAGAACAAAGAAAGTACCAGATGCATAAGAGAAGAAAATGTCTAAATATTCTTTATGGAACTATATGAACAAGATGTAACTAGAACAGGCTAAAATATCCAGGCTTTAGGTCTGGGAGATGTTTTCTCTTCTTCTCAGCATGTGTGATGGATCACCGTAACATCTACATTTAACACCTTTATCCAGAGCAACTTACATTTATACAACTGAGCATTTATTGCCTTACTCAGAAGCCCAGGAACAGCAGCTTGGTGGCCCTGGGATTCAAACTCACAACCATCCAATAGGTAGTTTAACTCCTTAACCACTGAGCTACCACATATACAGATATTCTCTGGTCTATAATCTCTCAGACAGCCTTGACAGTATATTTTATACATTCAGAAATGATTGTGTACATCATACATACTGTGTTTGCGCTTACACTTTGCCTTTGTTTGTAGAAAATAAGACCTTGCTAGTTCCTGCTCCTCCCCTAAGCATGGAGCAGTGTGATTCCTTCCCCAAGAGGCCTCTATTAAATCTGACTTGCAGTTCACACGTTGACCACTAATAATAATAATAACGAAGATTAGGTTCCGATCAGACGCGTACATATGGTACGTACATTATTAGTTGCTAAATTAGTTGCTAAATGTAAATGTTTTACTGCAATTTTTAGACAAACAAAAAAACAAGCTAACACAGATCCTTAATTAAGAATTCAGCGTCAGTGTTTGCTAACTAATCCATCTCGAGATCCTTGGATTAGCGTGACTAGCCCGAGTCACAGACTGGACGGCTTTCCTGACTGATGACTGATAACTCTCTCTGACTCGCTCTGACATTTTTGGAAATTGGCCTCAGAACATTTTTGTCACTGGGTCAAACCTGACCGCTGTTTACACACGTAGCTTCGCTTTAATGCCGTGATCTTTAACAGATAGTGATATTCAATAGCAGCGGATAGCTTGACATTTTCATCAAAGCCAGACTCATCGAATGCAGAAAGTTTTTCCATCGCTCCGTCGTTCCGTCTCCTCGAACACAACAAACTCAAGCTCCTCGTATCAGCCGTAGTCTCAGTGTCTCATAGTTAATGAGCTGTATTGTCTGGCGTTAATGTATTGCGGCTGATCGTTTGATTTTAAGCGAGTTAATGAAAAAGTTTGCAGTGTACAAAGAGACGTATACAGAAAAAAAAACTAAAAGTATGGAAGTTATTTTCCAACAACAAACACACCGCTGTATTCGCCTCCTATTCCAGAGCTCCTCAGCCTCAGCTACGTCACTCAAGGTTAGAATCTGTCTCGAAGGTCCTCAGACATCCTGCAGAACTTTCTGGAACCGTCAACAGTAGTAATATTTTATCAGATTTTCCATATTTAATATTTTGAGATAGGGGCACGGTGGCTTAGTGGTTAGCACGTTCGCCTCACACCTCCAGGGTTGGGGGTTCGATTCCCACCTCCACCTTGTGTGTGTGGAGTTTGCATGTTCTCCCCGTGCCTCTGGGGTTTCCTCCGGGTACTCCGGTTTCCTCCCCCGGTCCAAAGACATGCATGGTAGGTTGATTGGCATCTCTGGAAAATTGTCCGTAGTGTGTGTGTGTGAGTGAATGAGAGTGTGTGTGTGTGTGCCCTGTGATGGGTTGGCACTCCGTCCAGGGTGTATCCTGCCTTGATGCCCGATGACGCGTGAGATAGGCACAGGCTCCCCGTGACCCGAGGTAGTTCAGATAAGCGGTAGAAGATGAATGAATGAATGAATGAATATTTTGAGATTTGTTGCATTTCAAAAAGACTCTTGAGCTGCATTTCATTATTTCCAGAAAGTTTTGTTTTACTTTAATAATTTTAAAACGTGTTTTATTTTGCAGTTCACTAGGGCAGTGTTGTGAAACAAGTACTTGTGCAATCGGCCACTGACTTCACTGCGTTAAAGCTCACTGTGTCTAAATATATTATTTCTAATCATCATATTTTGGTGCTGTGTTCTCAGTAATTCTGGATATTGGCGGAATAACAGGGTTACAATAAAATCCATCTTTCACATCAATGTTTCACATCACCTTTATTCCCAAAGCTCAGATCGCATTTTCGCACCCAGTGGTGGCTCTGTAAAGAACAAACCTGGATATAATAATAATGATGATGATGATGATGATGATGGTGATGGTGATGATGACGTCTGTTGTGCAAAAGCTTTCAACCGACGAACGAATAATAACTCAATGGCCCTCCGATCTGAGCGACAGCAGACAATTTGATTGTGGTTCAGAAGCAGCAGCGGAAGTCAACGTTACTCAGTGTGATCAGACTTTACATCACAAAAACATGTTCAAAACTATTTCTGATCATTAGATTATTAATTAAACAGAAGTGCAGTTTATGTGACTACAGTAATGAACCTTTTCTCCAGAAGCCAAAAAATGTCATTTCTCCTGTTTGTCTCGTGTCCGTGTTGACAACCGAATGTCTTCCTCGCGTCTCACTCCACGGTGGTGTTAATATGAAGCTCATATGAAAGTAAACACTCAGGACTTTAAGAATTTGTAGAGTTTCATCACTATTTCTGTTTTTCTCTACAACACTAGAGGTGATAGATTCATAGTCAGTGGTGATATCAAACCCATGCGGGGATGTGGTAGCTTAGTGGTCAAGGTGGTGGACTAGCGGTGGGTGAGTTGAACTCAGTGGTTAAGGTGTTGATTGGAAGGTTGTGAGTTTGAATCCCAAATCCACTAATACTGCCTCCACTGGACACCTGAGCAAGGCTCTTTACACATACATACATACGTAACCCAGGCAACTAACGGAAAGAAATGTGTCTTTATCATAGCTGAAGGGAAGAACAATACGATTGTAGATAAACAAACAAGCAAAAATGACACACAAGCATAATCATGTAAAGGACAAAGACATATATTAGTTCTGTGTAACAAAGCAAAACCAACGTTACTCACCTATCGAGAAGGAAAAAAGCGCCTCGGCGTCTTAAGTAAAGTTGGTCACATATTCACAGATTGGAGTTTCCCGAGTCAATAACTCCTGAGCTAAACACTGTTACTACACAAAACACGGTTGTAGCTGCGTCTCTACATTACTACGATAGAAAAGAGGTGTTATTTGTGTAGTAACAGCGTTTAGCTCAGGAGTTATTGACTCAGGAAACTCCAATCTGTGGATATGTGACCAACTTCCTGCTCCTTCAGTTCTCTCCAGCGCTGGAAAGCTGATCCTATATTAACACGTCCTACTTCTTACCTTATCGTAAGTCTTTCTTCACTTTCTTTCTTTGTTTTTATCCTCCATGTCAATGTTAAAACCGCTTTCTGCTAATGTCACACATGCGCACTGAACACTCTCTCCGCCCATATTGACAAGACACGCCCCTTTCTGCTCATTGACTACACGTTTGTTTTGATTTTTGTTTATTATTCGGCCCGACTCAGTTTTCTGAATTTCTCAAAAATCGGAGACCCCGCCTTTAATTGCTCAGTTATATAAACTGAGATAAAATGTTGGATAAGGGCATCTGCTAAAGGCCTGAAATGAAATGAAATAAAGGATTAGAAAATCTAAAAGTATTTACAATCAAGAAGCATTAAAGTTAACAAGCCCAGTCTCTCATGAAAAAATGACCACGAGGATACGTCACAAGATATTTCCTCTGAGCAAAATGTTTTTCTCAGCAACATCGAGTCAGAAATCCAGAAACCTTGATGTTGAGTTTCTGATGCTGAAGAATCTACAGATTCTACTTTTTATCAATAGAGGCATCAATTCAGAAAGGCTTCTTCCTCACAAGAAGTACAGACCAAACAGGCCTAGTGTGTGTGTGTGTGTGTGTGTGTGGGAAAAGAAGGAACATAACGAAGGGAAAGGTTAAAGAAAAATTGAGATAAAGAGGAAGGAGGTCTCATGCTGCCTGGGTCTGGGAATGATCTCACCTTTAACCCTGATGTGTTCAGTCCCACTGCAACACTGTAGAAATGCACAAGATCAAGAAACCCATCGTCTGTAGAAAGAGTCCAGGTTTAAATGCTCATGAGATGTGAGATGAAGGAGAATAATTAAGGAGAATTAAAGAATTTAATAGGCAAGTTAAAACACATCGTATCTTTCTGTTCCTGGTGATGACACAAAGTGATGAAGAAAGTTCCTCAAAGAGCAAGCAACACATTACAGCACAATGGAGATGAAAGAAGACCCCGATCCCAATGTCACAGGGATACGTATCTGAGACGAGAAGCAGGTTTAGAGACGAGACGAGACATGAAATGAATTTAAAAGACTTTGTTATTCCAACAGGGGGCGAAAGAGAGCGATAAACTCAGTACCCGACCTTCAGCATCAGTTACTGACTTTCAGGTCGCAGAAATTAATACAAAATCATGCAAACTCAGAGATATTTAGATGAAAATGTGCACAATTTTTTAAAAGATTTTACGCAGATTTAGCCGAGGCTCGTCATGCGTGACGTCACGACACGCGATCAGTCGAATCCCTTCTGTTCTGGTGTCTGGGACGTGAGTACAGCGCTCACAGAAAGTCATTATATATGTGTCTCACTCTGAGAAGTTTAAAAGAAGGATCCTGTGCTTTGTAATTTCAACACAAAAAAAGTACAAAATGCTCCACAAGTTGTGTCACAATTTATTTTAAAAGCAACAACCTTTAGAATTTTTGGCCGCAACAGTCAGAAATCATACAATTCCGTATGCTATAGATTTTTTTGATGAGTAAGATATAAATTCAGAGATGGTGCATCTGATATCCGCCTACCAGAAAAAAAAAAGGGTGGATCGGATCAAAGACTGGTATTGGATTTGAGAATAAATTTTTATTTTAGGGGGAATGGAAACGTTCTTTACATTTAATGAGGCTTGAGTGCTGTTAAGTGCTTCGGGAAAAAACATAAATTTTGTAAAAAAATAAAAATAAAAAACAACAACAATATGAGTAATAATGAGTAATGACATCAGCTGAAAGATCACATGTAACCATGACAACACGATTATCTGCCCATTCGCAATCGTGAAGTTGAGACCCGAGAGCCGTCAGGAGTCGCTCCGATCCCGTCTGTCCGCCCCATAAAGACGTGTTAAATTTGGTGTCAGGATCTGAGACACGCATTTCATCATCTTCAGCGAGGAAGAGGGATTTAGTCCGTCCTTGGATGCCGGCCAGTTACGTTCAGAAAGAAGTAAAAAAATAAAAAGAGGAAACATAAAGTGCCAAGAATTAATGTATCTGGAAAAAGTGTATATTAAAACATTGGCAGCTTCAATGTGGTTCTCCATTAATGGTTCAATACTGAGTTATGAATCACCAAGAAGAAGGTGCAGGAGGATCTTCAGTGAAGTTCAGTCATTTGGGTGAAGGTTTATAGAGCTACAGAGAAGCACTGTGTCTCTGTCTCATACATTAAGGAAGTGACACGGACACCAGGACAGGAGGATGATTTAAACGAGGTCCGATATGCGAAGGATTAAAGATCAGACACGAGGACGGACGACGAGAAGAATACAAATATGATGTACTGTACACATCCTCTGAGTCCTCCTGCCCTTCTCGGTGTGTATTAACCAGATCCTCTGACCTCTACCTTTATATATTCCATCTGTTCCTCATCAGTGTCTCGCGTTCTTCTTTGGGACCGAACCGGAAAGTCCTAAGTCAAGGGGCTTTAGGGCAGGACTTGGTTAATTAGGTGAGGATTTCCTCAGCAGGCGAGCAGCTATAAAAGGCTGCACAAGATCACAGGAGTTCGAGCTTCCTGCGTGTCACTGACGTTCCTTCACAAATCATCATCTGACCATTAAGTCCTACCTATTATAGAGAATTCACGAGTCATCCTAAGAGCGATTATGTCGATTATGTGTGTGATGTCTATAAACATTCCTGTAGCGTGAATCACTTTAAAGTCGTTCTTTCTCCTAATGAATGTGTCCCAACACACATCAAAGACTCGACACACCAGAAACACGGCTCGTAGAAAACAAACCGACGTGCCAAATACTTCCACCTTACATACAACGAGGGACTAATGAGAGATGCTTACGATTCGATTTTTTTTTTTCGATCGTTTACATGAAGAGCAAAAGAGTATGAAATAAAGAATATAAAAAAAGAAGCATCTTTTTATCTTTCTATAAAGCCACACGCATTTGTTGTTTTAGTCTTATTTAATCATGAACTGATTCAAACTGGTAAGTTTTATTTTTGGTTGAAAAAATGAACACTATAAAATAAAAAAGCACTCATTTACCAGGCTTTCGCTTTGTTGTGTATGTAACTGTGATCACCGATAGCATGTTATATAATCAGGCTTTTTTTCCTCCCCCTGGTGGACTTTTAGTGAAATACAACGTGTTCTGCTTAATTTAGGGAAATTAAATCGTAACAGGATTAAAATCAATGATTGGGCCTTTTTACACCCGGTCCCTGTGTAATGTGTTGTCTCTGATCTGATAGCTATCTGATTTGTTAAAACTGTTCCATTTACATTAGGCCACATAAATGCGTCTCTGCGAATCGGATATCGATTCGGATCAGATAGCTATCGGATCACAGCTATCGGATAGCTATCGGATCACAGAAAACGCAGGAAGTGACCAGGTGTAAAAAGCCCCTCTGAAGCATTTATTTTTGTACATGATGATAATTTCGTCTATTTAATAACGCTACCTTGATTCAAATCATCGAGTTTTATTCGTCAAATTTTGCTCGCTACGATCCGAGATTCGTCAGGATTTCATTTCATTTCCACGCTTTTCTTATATTCTGTATTTCTCTTTAAAATATATTTATTTATTTTACACTGTTTATACTGCAATTAAACCGTCGCTGTGATCTCTCAGTCGAACACGAGTAGAAAAAAATTCTATTAAACGCCGTATTAAACAATCACAATGTAATGATATGTAAATTTTTATCGCAGAGGTTAATGGACCGGTTTCTGTAATTATTATGATGCCATTACTGCTACGATGATGTCATTCTGAATAGATCGAGTAGCAGACGGAGTCAAAGTGTAACCTGTAATGGTAATCATTTAAATCCACGCACTCGCAGAAATGCACCCGTAACGTTAATATGTGATGTAAAACTTTAATTCTATGTTAGTTACAATAATAAAATGCATCAGGTTTTCAATTCGCAGTCGCCACTTCACACGTTTTCCTCATTTATTTTCACTTTAAAATAAAACTTGCCAGTGTGGAGAGAGAACAGGAACATGGAGAGGTTTGTATTACTGTCTACTAATTACTGTCTTCTATGTCTTCTGTTTAAGGGAAAATAAAACACTTTTGGCATGAGGATATTCTAACACAAACACTCCATCCTCCACTGTGAGAGTTTGGCAGCGTTAACGCTTACGCACTCTGGCTTTCTAAAGACTTTATCACTGGAACAGTTGGATAACATGACGCGACGACTCCCAAAAAAACGATATTCAATCTGTAGTTTCTTGAAACTTTGTAATGTCGACTTACGGGACGTTTAGTATAAACAAACGAACGATGTTGTGTCTGTGAGTCTGATCTTGAATGAGTCAGGACTCGTGAGACGTGTGTTTTTCCCTCTGTTGATAATCTTACACTGAATTTTA
>NC_083476.1:21481241-21503741 GCF_030014155.1 Tachysurus vachellii
AAGGTTAAAGGTCTGAAAAGGCGGAACATTTCGAGCTAAAACTGGAGTTAGAAAAGGAAAAAAAGGGAAACGAAGCGTTAACAGGAGGAGAGCAACGTGTCCTGAGAGCCAAATGACTTCACACACAATAAGGGTGGGACTCGCTGGTGGACACGACGGAGCCAGTGCTCATGTCATGTTTTCCGTTAGCTCTGCACCGTCCACTCCGGAGTCCTGTCTCTTTCTGCTAGACACCAAAAAATGTTAAATAACACGCAAGAACATTCACAGCCCAGTACTGTAGCTTTCTTTAAACATAAGTGTAGTTAATCAAAAACATTAGAATTTGTGATTAATTTTACTAAAATCTTTTTTTTTTTTAAATTTCACTGATGGGGGGCACGGTGGCTTAGTGGTTAGCACGTTCACCTCACACCTCCAGGGTTGGGGGTTCGATTCCCGCCTCCACCCAGTTTGCATGTTCTCCCCGTGCCTCGGGGGTTTCCTCCGGGTACTCCGGTTTCCTCCCCTGGTCCAAAGACATGCATGGTAGGTTGATTGGCATCTCTGGAAAATTGTCCATAGTGTGTGAGTGTGTGAGTGAATGAGAGTGTGTGTGTGTGTGCCCTGTGATGGGTTGGCACTCCGTCCAGGGTGTATCCTGCCTTGACGCCCGATGACGCCTGAGATAGGCACAGGCTCCCCGTGACCCGAGGTAGTTCAGATAAGCGGTAGAAGATGAATGAATGAATGATAACCGTATGCAGTACGACGTGACACGTAACACCTTTTCAACTGTCTGTCATAAAAATAGAATACAAATAGACAGAATAGAATTACAGCTCAGCAGATCTCTATTATGAGCTCAGCGTCACGTTAAAGCCACTGACGCTTCACAGCAGGTCACGTGAACGTGTTCTGCATACATAAACCTCGTACGCACGTGACGCGTGGCCGCAAGCTGAGGTGAACGTCCGAACCGGCCTTACGCTCTCACACCGATATCGACGAGGCCAATCACGCCTAATAGTTTTCGACTCTGAGACTTCATTAGGATCGAGTCCTTGATATCCCATTAGCTCTAATGGCTCTCTCGGGTGTTTGATTACATCAAAAGCCTGAAGTTTGGCTCAAAGAGAAGTGCAGAAAAGTGCATCAGACTTCTTTCGATCCATTTACAAACCCTTAAAAAGCTTTCTTAAGAAACATTTGATATATTTGTCGTAGAAGTTGACCCGTGGTGTCAGCGTGTAGAGCGAAGATTGATTGGAAACTTCAGTACAAACTGCCAACTTGGCACTTAGAGCATCTGGAGGATGTCTGACGGCTTATGAAATCTGTCAATCTAGAAATAATAGGTTGTTAACTTCAGAATGACGTGGCAGTTAACCGCCTGGAAAAAAAAAGTTTCCTAGCATGGGAAGATTTGAGGAAGGTAGCAGTGGTCAGGAGAAGGACATGAAAATTACCAGAGGAGGCAGAGATGAAAAAATATCCTACCACGATTCAGCATGTGTGACGTGACATGCTGTCGAATTATTGTTTAAAAGCCGACCTTTAGAATATGTTTCTAAAAGGTCGACAATAGAAACCTAAAACCTAAAAAACACTGAAAATTAGGTCAACTAAAACAATTCATTCACTTCTACCGCTTATCTGAACTACCTCGGGTCACGGGGAGCCTGTGCCTATCTCAGGCGACATTGGGCATCAAGGCAGGATACACCCTGGACGGAGTGCCAACCCATCACAGGGCACACACACACACACACACACACACATTCACTCACGCAATCACACACTACGGACAATTTTCCAGAGATGCCAATCAACCTACCATGCATGTCTTTGGACCGGGGGAGGAAACCGGAGTACCCGGAGGAAACCCCCGAGGCACGGGGAGAACATGCAAACTTCACACACACAAGGTGGAGGCAGGAATCGAACCCTGACCCTGGAGGTGTGAGGCGAACGTGCTAACCACTAAGCCACCGTGACCCCCACTAAAATAATTATAAATAAATAAACTTTTAAAATTGTAGAATTTTAAGAATTTCAACAATTTTATTTTCTTCAGCAATTTTCAGTATTTTACAGATTTTCAGTATTTTTGCACTTTTCATCAATTTTCAATGTTTAATACAAATTGACTCATTCAACAAGTGTTTTTCTCCCACTTTATCACCAATGGAGGGATATCTGCTACTGTATGCAGCTCCCCAGGAATAAGCTGTTACTTTAGAAATGATTCTAAACTTAATCAATAGAAATAATTTACATTTCAGCCCAAAATTCTGTAAATTATAGAAGTCACAACTCTAACAACTTGCCTTTGATGCTCCATGGGAACCACCCTCTCGGCCACTTAGTGGTTCAGTCCACTGAAAGGGAAATGCTGTCCCAGTGATATCATCAGTCTGAATAGAGACGTAGTTAGCTCCTTTTTGTGATCTGAACATTATGTGTATCATAGTATCATGACTTAGGACTATTTATATACTATTTATTATACCGCTGTCATTTATTTCTCACTGCCGACACACTGAGTTCGGAGACTCGACTCTACAGCTATGTTGATTACTAGTAAGTGAAAACATTTTATTTGTCTGTTTGCTAGTGTTTATACAATTTTATTTCTTTCTGAGGCCAATGGGGAAAAAAACAAATTAAATTTGTGTAAATGTTCGCAAAACGTTTCAGAGTAGATGGTAGACAGATTATTGGTTTATTACTGGAGGATTTTATACTAAAAAAAATTGTTCATGTTTAGAAATAGACCTTGTGTGAACTTTGAAATGTTTTATGACCGAATTTTTAGACTTAATGAATTTGAAAAGGGTTAAAAATGTTGCTTTGCCAAAAAATGTGTTGCATATATAATACTCCCAGTTTATTTTCCTCCAAGTGAATGCTGACTTCTTGTGTTGTGATCATTAGAAATGTTATATATTCTTCAGAAATTAGAAACCCTGCTTCACAGAGGCTGTTTTCTCAGCTATGAGAAGCAGCAGATCTCCTCCACGGCTCCACTGGCGCTCGTTCAAGCGAGTGTTGTTAGCAACCAGAGGTATCAACAGGGCATGCAAGCAATTACACCTATGACCTAATGCTTCTCTACCTCGCGGACCTGTGCGAGAGCAAAAAAGCGCCTGTTTTGCACGGAAATCGCGCTCGTCACTGACCAAACTGTACACGAGGAGAAGAAGAAACAGCTGGAAAGCAAAGCAAAGGGCGTAGAAAAAGTAGTATATATTTAAACAGCTCAAAAAAACCTCCTCTGTGCCGTGTCAGGGTTATTCATCGGACTGTTAAAAAGCTAACGAGCCGACGAGTTGTCGCTGTAATTAAGATGTTTGTCTTGTCCCGTCCTTCACTATGACGACGCACTGAACGTCATTCACGATACAATATAAGGTTGTGACGGCGGTTAGTGAGGGTCGGCGTTCATGATTAAAAATGAGAGGAAATTAGCAAACTGTGATAGAATCACTATAGAGTCAAAGTCCTACATCAGGAATAGTTTTAACAAACCGAGTTGTTGTTGATATGATGTTGATGTCACTTTCATTCACCTTTCAGCTCCAAAACCTAAAACATCAAATAATCTCCAATAAGCTCTCATCTCAGGTTGTGAATTCTCTTCACCTTCAGCAAAACACCCGAGTCTTTACTTTGCTTAGTTTTACTCGTCTCAATCGTCTGAGACGTGATCTAGCGTAATCAGTCGTAGAGTTTTTTTGTGTTGTTTATTAGATGCCTTCAAGATGAAGTCCTGACCGTTGCCTCTTGTCCACATCTCTAAGCATGTTGGCTGAACTTCTGGTGATGGCTGTTAATGTATTGTTTATTTTGCATGTGTGCAGCATGGGCGCACGTACAGTACTGTATCACCACGAGCCAAGACCCACCCAGACCATTCAGAAACTTCTGAAGTAAAGGCTTCTAGACTGGGAGGAGTACAACTGCATGCTACATCTGTTATCAGCTTCCAAAGTCTAAAAATGCATGACTTCCTGTAGGGCCGCCCAGATTATTTAGAAAAGGAAGCGGCTGTATGAAAGGAGACACATGTGATACCATCGCACATATGATTTGCACGCAAGAGAATTGGACTGAAAACATCTTCCTCCAGGGTGAGGGGCCGCAGTCCGAGTTTCTGATTATTATTATAAATACAACTGGTTCAGAGAGCGAATTCAGGGTGGATCAAAGGCGTAGTGCAGAAGCGTGACACACTTCATGTACACAATGCTTTGTTGTGTTTCTATTACTCCACAAATCGCTCTGACTCCAGACTTTTTCGTTAATTATTCAGATTTATCGAGTAATCATTCAATTCACATTTCCATCTTTCTCGCTCTAAAAATGAGCTTGTTTCAACTCATTAGACATGTTGTTATATTTCTGCTTCATTATTGCAATATTTACGCTATAAATTGCAACAGCATCTTGCTGTAGGATGAACCTTTTTTTTTTGTACATGCAGCATTTTCTGTACCTCAGCAAAGTTCTATCAGCCTTGCGGGATAATGTGTGTAGTTGCCAAACTGACCTCTCAAACAGAAAAGGACATTTTTGTGCAGAATAAAAGCAAAGTGATTGTGTGTGTCTGAGAGAGAGAGAGAGAGAGAGAGAGAGAGAGAGAGAGAGAGAGAGAGAGAGACAGAGAGAGACAGACAGACAGAGAGAGAGAGACAGACAGAGCGAGAGAAAGAGAGAGAGGGAGAGGGAGAGAGAGACAGACAGAGAGAGCGAGAGACAGAGAGACAGATCAGAGAGAGAGAGAGAGAGAGAGAGAGAGAGAGAGAGAGAGAGAGAGAGAGAGAGATAGCCCAAAGACAACAATCACTTCTAGAGGGAGAGAGAGAGAGAGAGCGAGAGAGAGAGAGAGAGAGAGAGAGACAGACAGACAGACAGAGAAAGAGACAGACAGAGAGAGACAGAGAGAGAGAGAGAGAGAGAGAGAGACAGAGAGAAAGAGACAGACAGAGAGAGAGACAGAGAGAGAGAGACAGACAGAGAGAGACAGAGACAGAGAGAGAGAGAGACAGAGAGAGAGAGAGAGAGAGAGAGAGAGAGAGAGAGAGAGAGAGAGAGAGAGACAGCCCAAAGACAACAGTCACTTCTATTGAAAAACTATATCAATATGTTAAAAATGTGACGTAGCCTGAAGCTAATATGCTATACGCCAGCTAACGTTACAGCATCTAGCAAAGGTGCTTCAAGGTGGCTAGCAACATTATGGGTATTTTTTAATTTAATTTTTATTTTTTTAATCCACCAACTGAGCGCATGATTTTGCATACACAAAACATTTGTGTTATAACTTGGTAATATGTGCATCTGAAAAAGACGTTAATGTCTGGGAGCTAAACGCTGATGGAAAAACCTAGATTGACCTTCTCATATGTTAGAAACACAACATAGATGCTTGCTCTCATAGCTACAGTAGTTACTCCCATGCTTTACATACCGTACATCGTTATTTGTACATTGGTCCTCCACAGCTAAGCTGCACCATTGTGTTTATTAAAGGTGTTCAGAACATTTGAGGTGAAACAACTACACTTAATGAAGCTACACCCACCAGCCACATCCAGCATGGCGGCACATACAGCATACAGCTCTTACATTGAGAGCTGGAAAAAAAAAAAAAAAAAAAACTCAGACTGTTTACATAACGGAGCCATCTGTGCTATGTAGCTCCCGGTCCAGCTGTCTTCCCTTGACCCTCCAGTCGCCTATGGGAAAGACAGAAAGCGCCCCAGGCACTGAGGTTTTATGGCTCACCAGCCAGTGTGAAGAAAGGATTTGTTTCCACCATCTGTTCGTGGTTGTGCTCTGTTAGAAAAGAATCAGAAAAGGTGAAAGTAAATGGGTGGCAGATGAACGGAGTTACGTGGCGAGGTAATCTGGCTGCTTCTCTGGTTCTCTGTCCATCATTAAATACAGAGACGAGCGACAGTCTGATTATCCAGCATTGGGTCGACAACAATCCATGCGAATTCATAAGAAAGAAGTTGTTTCTCTTGTGTTGTGAACTATCGCTAATCTTGATCGCTAATCTTTGCCAGGTAAAAACAGAGCAATCAAAAACGTCTCACTTTATTTGTTTCTCTCTAGAAATCGAAGCAAAGGAGGCTTGCGACTGGCTCCGAGCCGCCGGATTCCCTCAGTATGCACAGCTTTTCAAAAGTAAATGCTTATTTGGAAAATTCTAACAATCACACACTTTCAAATGAACAGCAAACACCGTGTTCACCTGTAATTCTGTTTGGTGTCTAGATTGCCACTTTCCTGTTGACTTTGACTGGGTGAAGAGTGATCATGTTTTCCTGGACCGTGACACATTAGACTCTCTGTGCATGTGAGTGTATGTTTTTTCTGGATTGTATTTGGGGGAAATTATTATTATTTTATAATTATTCATGCTTTCTTTTGCATCCAGGAGATTAAACACCTTAAACAAATGTGCAGAGTTGAAGCTGGATCTGAGCAGATACAAACAACGAGTGAGTTGATGTTTAGAATAAATGTTCACACCATGAAACAAACATTGAATTTGAATCTTCAACCAGGACCTTCTGACATGTCCATTTGTTATTTTGTAATCTAGGGTAAGGTTGATGACGATGTGGAGCCCTGTGCCATCAGCCCAAAATGGTCCTACGACCGAAAGAGTAGGCGCTGGATACGTACAGATGGTATGGACTTTCTGCCATCTGTGGACAGCCATATCGCAAGTCTTAGAAGGTCTGAAAGCTGTGAGGCATCTCTGTCAGACAGCAGTGAACAGCAGGAGAGTCTGTCCATGCACAGCTCCAGCAGCTCTGACAGTGATGGGGGTGGTACCACCCTAAAAACCTCTGAAGAGCCTGAGACAAGCCGAAGCTCCTCTAGATCCTCCTTTACCTCCAAGTACCTGTCCCCAGACACCTCCTACAGTGGACCTCCATCTCCTGGAGAGCCTCATAACATCAGCAGTGAAGAGTGCTTCCCAGCAAAGCCTCCTCTGAAGAAGGGTCAGAGCCTTCTTCGCAAGATGGACAAGCTCAGAGTCCGAGGGTCAACGCTATGGCCCCATGGTCAAGGTGGAAAACCACGGTTAGTCATAGGTAGTCCTGTACTACAGGAGGGTCATGAGGAGGACAAGCATGAGGCACTTCACCATCTTAACCTTTCAGGGCTCGCAGATAAGACCTCCTGTCAACTGTCCTGTTCACCACCATATGGCTCCAGCAGTAGTCCCTCGGAGAACAGCAGTGCAGTCAGTACACCCAGTCCAATCACCAAGGTACGTAGTAACTGGAAAAGACAGAACGCTCAATCAAAAGCACAAAAGCCAGTCTGTGTTAGTGAGCAAGAGCTCCCCAACCAGCACGGTCTGAATGGTAACACCATTTTTGAGATTCCACACGGTCACAAGCCAGGCACATTTCCCACCGTTTTGCACAATACTGTGCTGTCACCCACTGATGATACCTCCATCAACTGGAGGACTGGAAGCTTTCATGGATTCCATCGTCGTAGATGTCGAAGCAGTCCATCCGAAGAACCACCTTGCAGTCCTCTGGCGGCACAAGACCATCGTGTTAGCATTTACGACAACGTCCCAGATCACGTTCAAATTATGGATGACGATGTGTTTTCAGCCTTGGATAATGTTATGGAACGTATTACTGGACTACAGCAAAAGGATACTGCATGGACAGACAAACTTCCTGAAGATGGAGATTCAGATTTCTCCCACTCCAACTCGCATTCCCCTTCGTCTCTGACTGATATCCACCTTGAGATCAAAGAGCAGAGTGAAACAAATCCAAATGGCCCAAAGCAAAATTGCAACAAAATCTCACAAGAGAGGCCAAATACGGTGCATATCTCTGGGTAAGAGACACCACAGCCACTTTTTGGAAAATCTACGTCTGCAGAATATAAC
Organism: Tachysurus vachellii; assembly: GCF_030014155.1. Lineage (NCBI taxonomy): Eukaryota > Metazoa > Chordata > Actinopteri > Siluriformes > Bagridae > Tachysurus > Tachysurus vachellii. Next base: position 21,489,160 of record NC_083476.1, read on the forward strand.
ACTGTTTGGTTTTGTACATTTCAGAGATCGAAAACTTTACTGGTGCAGTGAACAGATCGTCTCGACACCTAACCCCACCACCCGAGCCATTGAGTCCCAACTTGCTCCTTGTGTTTCAATGCTGCAGAGACTGAGTCTGCTCAGATTGACCGTTCTCATGGATAAACATTCACCTTTCTGCAAACAAGGATGGAACTGGTAAGATATACAAGGAGATAAAAAGAGTGAAAAAATGTAGACTGGGTTCAGAGATTAATTCTTTACTAATATATGAAAACACACATTCACTCACTCACTCACTCACTCACTCACTCATTTTCTACCGCTTATCCGAACTACCTTGGGTCACAGGGAGTCTTCGGGCATCAAGGCAGGATACACCCTGGACAGAGTGCCAACCCATCACAGGGCACACACACACTGTCATTCACTCACGCAATCACACACTACGGACAATTTTCCAGAGATGCCAATCAACCTACCACAGTTCCGGACAGTTGCCTTTAGAACTACTGGAGCTTTCCTGTTTGATTGTTTCTTCATCGAGTACGAATGGCAAACCTAGTTAGCGTAACCACCAGGCCATTTACATCAAGACAAGTCCTACACTCAGTAAGAGAACCATGCTTACATACAGTAAGCATAACCTAACAATAACCTACAATAACATAACTGATCCTTCTACTTCCTTAAGTTTCAGACCTCCAGAGAGATTCCCTCTGGGAATGAGAGGGTTAATAACCAGACAGACGGCACTCATAAATATTGCAAACACAATTATTTATTGAGACAAGCATCACTCAAGTATCAATACCACTTGCTGTTAGAATTACTCACGGTGCTGATATTGTATTCTTATATTGTACACAGTGTTGAAGGATGTCGATAGGCCGATGACATGTTTTTCCATTTCCCTTTCACGTTCAGGTTTTTCTCTGTGTTGCATTCCTACTAACAGCTTTTGCCTCATGCTCATAGACTGCTCATATATTCTGCATCCTATATGAGCAGATAGATTGTTCACCAGATGACACTACAGTATGTTGTCAACTCTCAAGCGCAGAGTTACTGTACCTGGTAACTCTAAAAACGAGCACTAGATGGTAGCCTACAGTCTCGGGTGAGCCTCTAGGCTTTTTTGTTTGAAGCTATCCTGTTAATAACGTCATCCTGAAATGGCCAAATCTATGGTCAGGACCTGCACGACCAAATTTTACTTAACGATTTTGATTAACATAAAGAGTACGATGAAAACGAAGGAAAGACGGTGCAGGTCGTCTAACCGCACGTCAGGCGCACATCAGTCACCGTGAGGTATTAGAACGATCCATCATCTATTCGGTGAGCATTTTTGAGCTTGATAAATAAAGACGAGTGTAAGATGGATAGAAACACAATGAAGGAACAATCAAACATTCTACGTTATAAGTTCCCATGCGGAAAGTGGAGTAAAACTGATTGCTTAAGGCAAAAAGGACAGCGTAATTGACTTTTTGAGGGAAAAGTAATGGTCTATTAGTTTTAACAGCCATTGGGCTAAGTAGAAAAGAAATAACCTTGTTAAGTTCCCTATCCACACACACAACACAAACACACACACACACACACACTTACTTTATTTAGTATTCAGCTCTGTGAGTTCTGTGTATGATGCTTGATTTCAGATAAGTCCTGTCTGCTGCAGTCCAGTGGCTTCTTCCTCTCTTTTAATTTCTAAAGTACAAAATCAGCTGCTGTTGACAAAGCCACAGGAAGTCAAGAGATGTTTGTGCCATGTTTAGCCAGTAGTGGAGCATCATTGGGATAATGGAATGAACAGGATACCGATATTGTCTTTTTAATTGAATTCAAATGCGTGGTTTGATGCTAAAGAACGTTAGGCCGAAATGGAAAGTAAAGTCTAATGAAAAGCTTTGCTAGCTCTGATATCAAAGGAAACCACATTAGATGAAAATTGGAAAATTCACAGTCTGGATAGAAAGCTTGGCTAGTTCCTGGAATCTGAGACTCAGCTGGCATTGAAGTTTTATCTGTACAAAATAATGAGAAGCTGCTCTTCAGGTGTGTAGCTTATGAGCAGATCAGATCTTTGCAAAAAAAAACTCTATCGAGGTAGGTCTGAAATGGATCATAAAAAAACACTTCAAGCTTCATCCAATGAGTAAACCGCTATTACTTCTCGGTTGTGGAATTCATCTCACTCACTCACTCATCTTCTACCACTTATCCGAACTACCTCGGGTCACGGGGAGTGCCAACCCTTCACAGGGCACACACACACACACACACACACACTACGGACAATTTTCCAGAGATGCCAATCAACCTACCATGCATGTCTTTGGACCGGGGGAGGAAACCAGAGTACCCAGAGGAAACCCCCGAGGAACGGGGAGAACATGCAAACTCCACACACACAAGGTGGAAGCGGGAATCGAACCCCCAACCCTGGAGGTGTGAGGCGAACGTGCTAACCACTAAGCCACCTTGAACCCCCGGTTGTGGAATTAAAAATATATATTTCATTGGTCTATTTCTCAAACTATAACCAAACTAGTAGTCTTATTGAAAGTTCCATGACTGTGATCATGGAGTTAAGCAGCAATGATCGAAACCTAAACCTTAATTAATTTAGTGTTTATTTGTCCCACAAACTTCAGCTCCATCCATTACAGCCTCTGTCCATTTGCAAGCAAGAAAGAAAATTCATGCATAACTTTTTAGTCCCTCACTGCACACGTCTTTTATTTTCACATCTGTATGCGTATTTGTTTAACACATTTTTTCCCTCACAGCTTCCACACCTCTTTAAACACTTGAGTAAGTGGAGTTCGAGGAGAGCGCCGCACTTCAACAGACAAATGAAACGACAAACAAAAACACTCACCGGCTTTAACCGATGCTTCCAAAGGAGATTCTTCTCTGTATCTTTCAAAGGACATTATGCAATAGGAAAATACTCCAGTTGAATACAAACGAGGAAATCTTTCTCCTGTTATTTATTGCAGCCATGTTTGACATGCAGTAGCTGAATATCATGTGTTTTTCCCCCATAGGACGGTTCCGAAAGTCTACAGAAATATAAAAGGTTCTGAGCACAAGAACAGGAAGGTGTTTGGTGTACCTTTGCTTCAGAGTGTTCAGCGGTCTGGGAAACCGCTGCCCCCAAGCATCCTCAGAGCAATGGAGTACCTCAAGACTGAGTGCTTAGACCAGGTGAGATCCTCAGAAATGTCCTCCATTATTAAGGTCATGCTAGAAGAAGCATCAGAAAGTTTTGACTAGTCTAAAGGGAGATAAAACAATGGGGTTCTTTTTAGGGTCATTGGGTGCTTCATCATCACCATCATCATTGTACATGTTTATTTTACGTTTCATCATTTATGTTCAACAGGTTGGCCTTTTCCGCAAGTCTGGGGTCAAATCTCGAATCCAGTACCTAAGAGACATGATCGAGGCAGACCCCGAAGGCTTCTCTTTTGAGGACCAGTGCGCGTTTGACGTAGCTGACATGATAAAGCAGTATTTCCGAGATCTACCCGAACCCATTTTCTCCAGCAAGCTGTGCGAGAGCTTCCTGCACATCTACCAGTGTAGGCATTCCCAAGCAGGCCTCCATTCGTACTGTATCTAATGTTGCGCGAAGCTTCGCTAAGTTTTCTGAAAAAAATTTCCCATTGACTGAGTCATCCTTTCATCCACCACAGACTTCCCAAAGGACCATCAGTTCGCAGCCATCCAGGCTGCCATCTTCCTCCTGCCTGACGAGAACCGAGAAGCTCTTCAGTGCCTCCTCTTCTTCCTCCATGAAGTGGTGGCCTGTGTGGAGGAAAACCAGATGACCCCGACCAATATCGCTGTTTGTTTGGCTCCATCTCTGTTCCATCTCAACGTCCTCAAGAGAGACAGCACCAGCAGCAGGTCTTTGACATGTTCTTTCACATACCGTATATATTTTAAATAAAATTGACCATTTTCTAGCAATTCACTCAGAAGTTAGATGTATTTGATTAATTATTTTCCCTAATCCTTACTTTAGGGCAGTTCTCAGGGCAAATAAAAGCATGAAACAGAACGACTCAGGACCAACACCACATCTGGTTTACATCTTGGGGGATGTGGTTGAGTTTAAATCCTGCTGGGATCCTGAGCAAGGCCCTTAACCCTGAATTGATCAGTTGTATAAAATGAGATAAAAATGTAAATTGCTCTGGATAACGGCGTCTGTCAAATGCCATAAATGTAAACCTATCCTAGATCTACAAGATGTTACGTCTTAGTGTAAAGCTCAACTTAAAACATGAGCTGAATAAATGAAAGAATGATTTCAAAATAGATTTCATCTTGGGGGGAAAAAAGATGTCTGTCAGGGTGATTAGCTTAATCTCAAAATAAAAAATATGAAACTTTAAATATATCTTTACTTGAAAAAACACTTTTGAAAAAGCATTTATTATTTACAAGTTATTATAAATTAAGTGCCTAGGAACTCAATCATCAGTGACTTCCTGTTGCACAGAGTTATCAAATTAGAGCTGACAAATTGAAATTAGGGCAGTCGTGGCCTAATGGTTAGAGCGTCTGACTCTCAACCCTAAGGTTGTGGGTTCGAGTCTCGGCCACGACTGAGGTGCCCTTGAGCAAGGCACCAAACCCCCCAACTGCTCCACCCAAATGGCTGCCCACTGCTCCGGGTGTGTGTTCACTGCTGTGTGTGTGTGCACTTTGGATGGGTTAAATGCAGAGAACGAATTCTGAGTATGTGTCACCGTACTTAGCTGCATATCACGTCACTCATTCACTCACTCACATAGAAGCCAGATTCGTTTATTGAAGGTCCGAACAAATTTAAATGAATTCTGGAGACAACTAGCTTTAGAACAACATGTCCACCACGTTCTTACTTCCTTCCCATGAGACATGGCGTATTTGGAGATGACAGGCCATGATAAGAGCACTGAGAGGAAGTGGAGATGGTAATGACGTCACCAGCAGAGCTCCGTAGAATAAACACATCCAGGAGGTCCAGACTGCAATCTATTTTCTGGCTCCTTCTTCCTGCTGAGCTTTTAGAGTGGAGTTCTCCAAATAATCCCACTATAATATGGAATCATATCTTTTCTGTCACTAAACACCAAGCATGATGTTAGAAGTAATAAAACAGGATTGGTCTGAAAGTTGTTTTGTGGAAACCTGACAAGAAACTGCAGCACAAATATACTTATGACATTTTATTTTATTTGTTTTTTTGTTTTTTTAATACAGGGCAGGTCAAAGGAAGTACAGCTTGGGAAGACCGGACCAGAGGGATCTGAGTGAGAACCTGGCTGCTACTCAGGGATTGGCGCATATGGTGACGGAGTGTACACGACTGTTCCAGGTACTGATCCGTTCTGATATCTTACAAAATCTAACATATGGTTTATATCCAGATGTATGTTTACACCTGATGTGGAGTGTTGAACTTCTCAAGCTCCACTCTTCTCTTCTGTGAAGTCTGCACTGAGTCAGGGCTCTGTGCAGGACACTCGAGTTCTTCCAATCCAACCTTAAAGGTGGGGTCTCCGTTGTTTGAAAGCCAATGTTGACATATAAAATCACCAAAACAAACACGCCCCTAACCTAAATGGGTCCCACCCCTGTATTGATAACTCCGCCCACACATACATACGTAACCCAGGCAACTAGCAGAAAGAAATGTGTCTTTATCATAGCTGAAGGAAAGAACAATACGATTGTAGATAAACAAACAAGCAAAAATGACACACAAGTATAATCATATAAAGGACAAAGGCATATATTAGTTCTGTGTAACAAAGCAAAACCAACGTTACTCACCTATCGAGAAGGAAAAAAGCGCCTCGGCGTCTTAAGTAAAGTTGGTCACATATTCACAGATTGGAGTTTCCTGAGTCAATAACTCCTGAGCTAAACACTGTTACTACACAAAACACGGTTGTAGCTGCGTCTCTACATTACTACGATAGAAAAGAGGTGTTATTTGTGTAGTAACAGTGTTTAGCTCAGGAGTTATTGACTCAGGAAACTCCAATCTGTGAATATGTGACCAACTTCCTGCTCCTTCAGTTCTGTCCAGCGCTGGAAAGCTGATCCTATATTAACACGTCCTACTTCTTACCTTATCGTAAGTCTTTCTTCTCTTTCTTTCTTTGTTTTTATCCTCCATGTCAATGTTAAAACCGCTTTCTGCTAACGTCACACATGCGCACTGAACACTCCGCCCATATTGACAAGACACGCCCCTTTCTGCTCATTGGCCATTGCATTTGTAATTCCTGTATACTTCATAACTAAAGATTAAGGTTTTTGGAATGCAGCAGTCTGTCCTTTTTGTGCAATAGAGATTGACCATTTTTGCTAAAATAAATAAATAAATAAATGCAATTTATATCGAAAGGGTTGATAAATTCCAAGCTTTTAACTGCACACGTTTCTGAACATTTCTTCCTGACTGACTTCCAGTAGCAGCTGATTATCAACTCTCTTATCTCCTCTTTCAGTGCTGAATAGAACGTAATGAAGGTGTGGAGATAAAACGTCACCTCCAGCACTGCACTTTTGTCTGCTCGGTTAGAAAGGAGACTCGTTTAAAAAGCGATATTCCAGTCGTTCGTCCGTAGCGTTTACATTAATAACGGTAAAGGCTGAACGGCGTACATTAAACATGTAGACTGTTCGAATGAGCCGAGTCAACGTCATTAATATATTTGGATAAAACATAATCCATGTAATGATGAGCTGTGGGTTGTTAAGTAAAGGATGATAGGAGCAGTCAGGTTCAGAATTATTGGCACCCTTGGGGTAAGTACAGTAATGCAAAAACGAATCATCTGCTTAAATACACATATTGCAGAGATGCACACGACGTCATGTGATTGACGAGCGATAAAGGAGTAATGCCATCCCTCACTCCCTGAGCACGCTGACCCATTATCCTCTCATGTGGTATCCCCTGACGAGAGAGCGAGCGCTTTTCTGTCATACAAATAATACAAATAATAAAACGCTAGCTCCAGGGAGCCATAAAACATTAAAAAGAATCCGTCGAGTCTGCGGAGTTTTCCACGATCCTACTGTACATTCTGACCATCGGTGACACTGAAGTTCATGAAGTTCTTAGAAAGGGCTTCTTTAAATCAGCTTGATTTAAGGAGATAGTCTTGAAGATTTCCAAAACTGTTCCTTTTTTTGGACTCCAAATTCTTTCACTGTGAAATAATCTATCAAAACATTCTTGTCTGGATTTTATAGATTTTATAGATTGTGTCCACGAGTCCTGACTCATTTTAGATCAGATTCATGCCATTGGGGCAGTGGCGGCTCAACTGGTTAAGGCTCTGGGATGTTGATCAGAGGATCGGGGTTCAAGGCCCCGCACAGCCAAGCTGCCACTGCTGGGCCCTTGAGCAAGGCCCTCAAACCCTCCCTGCTCCAGGGGCGCTGTATCATAGCTGCCCCTGCACTCTGACCCCAACCTCCTCAGTTGGGGTATGTGAAGAAAAGAATTCCACTGTGCTGTAATGTATATGTGGTGATAATAAAGGCTTCTATGCCCCGTTTTATTCTATTCTATTCTATCCAGAAAATTGTTCCAAAATGCTATTTAAAATAAAATGATATGATAGTAGAAGGTTAGTCTGTCTTTGAACGTTGTGGATAAAAATTATGTTATAAATGTAAATGAGATGATTATCATTAGTCATGTTTGTATTCTGTTATAGATTTGTTTTCGTATAAATATCACAGACTAATCAGAATAAACCTCATTTTCCTTCAGATGCCACATTACTGGCACGAAAGGAACCCTGAAGACGTCCTGAACGTGGACAGAGGCTCTGCTTTAAATACAATCGAGACCGATCTCGCGGAACGCGCCCGGTTAGACCTCTCGACCCAGCAGCTCCTGAGGGAGGCGAGGGAGAAGAGCAAAAGCTGGGTCGCTTGCACCACCTCGGATCATGTGGACGTGGCCTTTAAAAAGGTGAGTGGTCATGAGTTATATAGCAGAAAGGTGAGAGATGGAAAGGCTCAGGTTGTGGTCACAAGGACACCTTTGCACGTTGCAGGTGGAGGACGGATACCGGTTACCGCTGTGGAGAGGGACAGTTGAAGTGGACGCTCCGCAGAAAGACGTTTTTCACCGTGTCCTCAGAGAACACGGCCAGTGGCAGAGCGAGCTCCAGCACAGCGAGGTCGAGACCTTGGACAAGGAATCTGAGATCTACCAGTACACCCTGCAGGCGGCTGGCACCAGACCACCTCAGCAATATCTGCTATTGAGGTACTGATCTAGCAGCAGGGTGTGTTAAGAAGAGGTGGCTCATGATTAAGGGCTTTTGATTGGATGGTTGTGAGTTTAAATCGAGAAGATCGAGTCGATCCTTATGGAAAATCACATGCATAGTTTCTTCTAATCATGTTTTCACCAATAAATTATAAATTATAGTAACTACAATGATCTAAACGCTGTGGTGGCTAAAATGTTGTGCTGGAAAGGGACGGCTCAGTAGTTCAGAGTTTGGGCTGATGATGATCAGTAGGTTGTTGGTCCAAGCCCTAATCAGAGCTTTAAACAAGGATAAAATGAGCAGGAATTTCTCAGGAATAAACAATCCTAAGCAGTTTTTTTAGGTCTGTTAGGGGTTAACACTTAACCCTTGGATGTCTGGGGCTCTTTTTAGGTTATTTTTACATGCTTTTGATTTTTCCTGTGTATCTACCAAACCTTTAGATTTTGTTTTTGGCCTAATCAGCGTGAATCAGTTTTTTTTCGATCAGATTTAACTCTGAACACTAAATCTGCATTTCTACATGGTCTTATAACATAAAAAAAAAGTACATTATGATATACATTTCAAGCCAGCGCTCCCCATATTTCTAAAAAGCTCTGTTATTCTAGACACCTAGATTAAAAGTGATCTGAGATGTGATCGAGTTTAAATGTTCTCCTTTTTTCCGGATGAGTAACATTCCCTGGGGGGCATGGTGGCTTAGTGGTTAGCGCGTTTGCCTCACACGTTTTACCTTCAATTTATTTGCGGGACAAATAAACACTAAATTAATTAAGATTTAGGTTTCGATCATTGCTGCTTAACTCCATGATCACAGTCATGGAGGTTTCAATAAGACTACTAGTTTGGTTATAGTTTGAGAAATAGACCAATGAAATATATATTTTTAATTCCACAACCGGGGGCACAGTGGCTTAGTGGTTAGCACGTTCGCCTCACACCTCCAGGGTTGGGGGTTCGATTCCCGCCTCCACCTTGTGTGTGTGGAGTTTGCATGTTCTCCCCGTGCCTCGGGGGTTTCCTCCGGGTACTCCGGTTTCCTCCCCCGGTCCAAAGACATGCATGGTAGGTTGATTGGCATCTCTGGAAAATTGTCCGTAGTGTGTGATTGTGTGAGTGAATGAGAGTGTGTGTGTGCCCTGTGATGGGTTGGCACTCCGTCCAGGGTGTATCCTGCCTTGATGCCCGATGACGCCTGAGATAGGCACAGGCTCCCCGTGACCCGAGGTAGTTTGGATAAGCGGTAGAAAATGAGCGAGAGAGAGAGTAACGTTCCAAGCTCAGATCAGTGACAGTGCTTCTGTTATTCAGTACACACAGTACACTCATGTCTGTCTTTTGCACCTCTCGACCCCTTTACCTGCAGGACGTGGCGGTCTGATCCTTCATCAGGACCTCTGTTCGTTGCGGCCACTTCAGTGGACCATGCTGACAAACCGAACACAGGGGTTACAGCCCGCGTGCTGTGCTGCATGTTCCTGGTTGAGGCGACGGGGACAAAGAAGTCACGACTCACACACTTCTGCCGCACAGATACCAGGTGAGTCTGGCTGATCTACACAAGCGAAAATAATGCAAGATCAGGAAAGATCGGTCCTGTATTTTCTTAGAAGATCAATTTGTTTTCTGCATAACTCATTCCAAGCTTTGGCTCTGTACAATCAACAAAACATAACAACGCGATCCAAAAAGACGTTGTTGAGAAAATTGAGACCCGTGTCCTGTCATGGTGGAAGAAATCCGAGAGCAATCATTTGAAAATATTGCGCTAGCTGCTTTGACAGCCGTCTACAGACTAGCTGACAGGTTTGGGAAGGTACAGGAAGAGATATATATTTACCTCTGTGTTGCAGTGTACTGTACACTTTACTCCTGAACCCAAGAGTCAGGTCCAGCGCTGCATATTAATTCAATTCCTCCGTGTCACAACGTTAAGTTAATTACGACAGCGAGTTTCACGCTAATCTTCGTATTCCTTTGAATTCTAAAACCCAATAGCAAAAAAAATAAAAAATGCATTAAGTTGAAGATTTGTTGATATTCATTTAGGCCAAACACAGCTTCTCGTGTTTATTTGTTTCTTTTAAGTCTGCTTAACATCGTCTGTAAGCCTAATGGGGCCGATCTCATTAGCTAAGAAGGAAATTGAAAGTAAACCGGTCTTTGTGCGAGGCTCTTACGGCCCATAAATCTCACAAGAGTCCCGGTACGGAGCAGAATATAACTGTGTTTCTTTATCAGGGGCCGATCTCTGGAGTGGCACAATAAAGTTGGTGGGCATCTGCTTTCGCACAGCCTGGTGGCAATTAAAGACTCCTTTAAGCCCAAGACGAAAGATGTGAAGCTATGAAAGGACACAGAGGAGCGAATTGACGGAAAAGAAAAGCAAACAAGCAAACAAACAAAAAAATACGTAACGTCGTACGAGGAGCCCACAGGCTTTCGGAAGGTGTTTCACAGCCAACACGAGACACATCCAGAGCTTTTGTATTGCAGAGACTATTCCGGTTGAGGAAGAAAATCAAACGTATGATGAGACGAGACAAGACGAGACGTTTTGGGACAGTCGGACTGCTTGGCTTATCGAGACTGACAAGGAAGAATGTCAGAGTAATGAAATGTCTTATCCCATTTGAAGGACGTTTCACAAGCTAACACACTGCAAAGGTTTCCTACGACAGCTGCAGAGAGTTTTCAAAAGGACGTCTGAGAGACTGTGAAAATCTGCTTCTTCTGGGCTTCCACGGTGTTCGACGTGGAGACGTCACTCAGGAGGTGTTTTTCCTCTAGCGGCGGCTCGTGATCGCAGATTTTGTTAAGGCAGGATGTTAATAACAACTAAAATGAAATACAACTGAGAGGCCAAAACTTTTTCATACGTCACGTGCGTTTCCTTTAAATGAATCCGGGTTGCCAGGTTTCTGCAACACCTACATCTTACAATAGCTTAAAAAAAAACTTCAACCAGCTCAAACAAACTTGGGATTTGATTAAGGAAGTTATTAGTTTGTGAAGACAATATCAGTTTCTGATATAAATATTTAGAACATGAGCACGAGGCAGGCAGCGTATTTATTAGTGCTTCAGGCTTGCAGTTCCTATGTTTGACCACTAGGTGCAATAATAACTTTATGGCGGTAAACTGAGCCTTGAGTTCACTGTACTACGGTCTATAAAGGAAAACGAATCAAAGTGGTCAAAAAGAAATGATTTTGAAACTCGATCAAATTTGGGTCATGAGTATTTTAGTACGTCACCGGAATGTAAAACTATTGCACATTTGGACTTTATTAAGATCGTTGTCGTTTGTTGGTTAATATTTATGTTGGGACGATTCGACACCGGTCACGTCAAAGGGTTCAGAAAATTCGGCCGTGATTCACGACGGGAACCGCAACAAACTTTCACGTATTTAGTTTGAATCATTTGTGACGAGTCCAACGGAAAAGGCGGGAATGTGATCCGGAATATTCTAATGAAGTTTAATGACGTTTCCAAGCTTCCAGTTACGCTGCAGTATGAATATGTATTAGTACGTATTTAAATATGTTGGATTTATTAAAATGAACTTATAAATCTTTTTATGATGAGTTAATATAATTTAACAAGCTATTAAATGTTACAGAAGATATTATTTAAACATATCTAAAGCTTTAAAGATGCCTCGGAGCGACCGAGCTGTTTTATTCTGTTTTTATTCTGTTCACGCTACATTATGCTACATGTTAAGCTAATTAGCTCTACTGAAGTGCAGTCATTGTTGAAAAAATATATAATTATATAAATATATATATTTTCCTTTTGTCCTGCATTTGAATGAAATGTTTATCAGATGGTTTATATGCATGAAGTAAAAATGTTCAATAAAGATCGTATTTTCATACAGAGTCAACTGTGTAGTGTGTTATTAAAGCACACACACACAACACACACTCACACACAACACACACACACACCACACACACTCACACACAAACACACACAACACACATTTACACACAACACACACACACTCTCACACACACAGAACACACAAACACAAACATACACGGCACAAACACACACACACTTTCACATACAACACACACAACACACACACTTTCACATACAACACACACACACAACACACACACACTTTCACATATAACACACACACACGCACCCACTCTCATACACACACATACAACACACAACACACACACAAAAACACACACACTCACACATACACAACACACACACAACACACACACAACACACTCAAACACAACACACACACAAAACACTCGCATGCACACACAACACACACAAACATACACACAACACAAGCACACACAAACACCACACATACACACTTCCGCACACAAACTCTCACATACACGCACAACACACAATTAAGATTTTTTTTGGGTTTTTGGGTTTCAAATCAAAATTATAGATAGATCATAAATTATAGATCTTTAAAAATATATATATATATATTATTTGTAAGAATTTGTGTTAATTTCAGCCTTGATGCCCGATGACGCCTGAGACGGGCACAGGCTCCCCGTGACCCGAGGTAGTTCGGATGAGTGGTAGAAGATGAATGAATGTGTTAATTTCATGCCTCAGTGGAGTGTAAAAACAAACAAAAAAATCTATAAAAATTAGAACTAAATCACTTTATTGATTTAATAAAATAAAATAAATAAAATAAAATAAAAAAGCTTCATCCCTAAATAAAATAAACTGAGGTTATCTATAGACTTGTCTAAAGTTAGTTACACTTTCTACTTTCTATATTAACTTCTATAAAAAGGGGCGGGGCTTTCAGTTCATCAGTAACGCTGAACAAACTCTACTCATATTATTCAGTGATAACTCGCAGCAACAACCTTAAAGTTTTTAAAAAAATAAAAAAATAAAAAAAAACCGCCGATCTCCTTTTCTTTACTTTCCACACGTACAAGAGCTGGAGCTAATAAAAAGATAAGGACGAACAACCCAATATATTTACCTTCAGCTCCACTAAAGTAATTAATGTATTTTTCAAATCTATAATTTACATCGCAAACTTATCAGGACATGAGAAAGTGCAAAGAATTTAAAAAAATAAAAAACACCTAAAAGTAAACGAAATCTGGCTAATTAATCACCGTACAGACGATCAGGCCAAAGCGCAGCATTAATCGTCTCTAAATCGTGAAAAAGTTGAAGAAACTTTGTGCTTAACTAAGTTCACGTATTACAATATAGTTTTGATCCCTAATGAAGTCTTGGATAAAAAAATAAAAATAAAGCTGATGTTATCAGGCGAGCTCCTGAGCGAGCGGCTGCGGTGGAGGTTACTTAAAGACGACGAAGTGGACGGATTGTTTGGACGGTAAAGAGAACTGGAAGCGTTATAGAAATTTCCGGATAAGCGTCGACCAGATTGAAGAAACATTCCGCTGCGATGTTCGAAGGTCGTCGGGTCGATTATACGAGCTTACATAACCGTATACGCTGTCTGACACGACGAAGCGCTGCCTTTTTAGATTTATCACCTTCACCGACATCGAACACAGTCGCATCCATCTCTTCAGGGGAACCTGAGAAGCTTTACACGAGGAGCTTTACACCACTGGAAAGGTGTAAAGAGATAAACGACAAGCACGAGCAAAACACGTTAAAGCCGTTGGTGTTTTATTTGGTTTACAGTACAAATGTTAATAATAACAACCGGCTGGAAGGTCACGTGATCGTAGCCTCACATCCTCTGGACTGGAGTGAGGCCCAATATGTCAAAGCCTTCGGCCATGACGGCGGCTGTGGCCTCGCACAGGAGCATCCTCCACATGTTCACCTTCACCACCTCTCCTGCGGAAGAACAACGGTCAGAAAAAAGTCACTAAATAAACAAGACGAACAGGAAGTTCCTGCTTCACCACCTCAACAAAGAAACACTCCAAAAAAATGATTCGATACTTCAGGGTGTGTGTGTGAAAAAAAAAAAACATTCTTTTAGCATCCGATACCGTTCGAAGTGATTAGTACAATCGGCTGGACGAATCAAACGATAAATATTTACGAGACGACGAAGCTAAAGAGCCGAGCAGGTCTTACGCTGTGGCTCTGAAGCGCCATCTGGTGAACGAGGTGAATAACGACACCTCACCCTCACTGACTCACTCACTCATTTTCTACCGCTTATCCGAACTACCTCGGGTCACGGGGAGCCTGTGCCTATCTCAGGCGTCATCGGGCATCAAGGCAGGATACACCCTGGACGGAGTGCCAACCCATCACAGG
>NC_083476.1:21516241-21518741 GCF_030014155.1 Tachysurus vachellii
GGAAGACTGTGACGCATGGTGGTGGTAGACAGGAAGACTGAAGCATGGTGGTGGTAGCATTATGTTGTGGAAGTGCTTTTAATCAGCAGGGACCGGAGAACTCAAACAGGATTCAGGGACACAAACGGGACCTTGGTTACGAATCATGTGCAAGATGCTCCTGATGTCCAGACATTCGTCACTTCAGCCAGAGGTGAAACATCATACATAAACACCACCAGGCGCTTTCGTTTATATACCTTCACTAACGCTGTAAAAAGCGGCTTACCTTGTAAAAACCCTGGAGGTCTCCGATCGGAGGGGAAACGCTCAGGTAGTTTGGGAACTTGTCCTGTAAGTGAGCGATGAGCATTCCGAACTGCGTGCCCCAATCTCCCACGTGGTTCAACCTACAGGGAAAGATTTTAATTCCAAAACGCAGAACGATTAGCCGAAGCTCCGTGAGCTACGTCGGCGTCGGCGCCGAGAACGAGAGGCGGGTTTGAGACTGACCTCAAGACGTCGTGGCCTAAATACTCGAAGAGACGACACATGCTGTCTCCTATGATGGTGGAGCGCAGGTGACCCACGTGCATCTCTTTGGCGATGTTCGGAGACGAGAAGTCGACGATGACCTAAAAAAAAACAAAACACAGAATTAAAACAATAGAGGAACAATACAAACAGTCTGTCAGTGGATCACCAGGAAACAACAGGTGAGACCTCCAGCACTCGGACAATCGGCACTGGCGCTCCTCAGGGATGTGTCCTCTCCCCACTGCTATTCTCCCTCTACACTAATGACTGCACTTCAAGTGACCAAAACTGTTAAACTCCTGAAATCTGCAGATGATACGACGCTCATCGGTCTCATCCGAGATGGTGACGAGTCTGCATACCGGCAGGAGGTGAAGCGGCTGGTGCTGTGGTGCGGTCAGAACAGTCTGGAGCTAAACACCCTCAAAACTGTAGAGATGATAGTGGACTTTAGGAAAGACCCCTCAACACCACCCCCCCCTCACACTATCCAACAGCCCGGTGTCATCTGTGGAGAGTTCTGTGGAAATTTTCTGAGCACTAACATCTCCCAAGACCTGAAATGGGAGTGTAACATAAACTCCATTCCAGCAGAGGATGTACTTTCTACATTAATTAATTAATTAATTAAGTTTGGTCCTCCACAGGAGCTGTTGATGCTGTTCTACACTGCAGTCACTGAATCTGTCCTGTTCACATCCATCACCAGCAGTAAATATTTTCGCAGATGACTTTTGACTGACTTTTGCTCATCGTGTCAGTATCTTCGGGCTCTGTGTAAAATCTACGTAATTTTCAATGATTAATCAAATTAAACTCTAAACGCAGACCATTTCAGATCAGACTGTAATGTAAAAGAAGAAGTCGTGGCCTAATGGTTAGAGAGTTTGACTCCTAACCCTAAGGTTGTGGGTTCGAGTCTCGGGCCGGCAATACCACGACTGAGGTGCCCTTGAACAAGGCACCGAACCCCCCAACTGCTCCCAGGGCGCCGCAGCATAAATGGCTGCTCACTGCTCCGGGTGTGTGTTCACGGTGTGTGTGTGTGTGTTCACTGCTGTGTGTGCGTGTGCACTTTGGATGGGTTAAACGCAGAGAACAAATTCTGAGTAAGGGTCACCGTACTTAGCCGTACGTCACGTCACTTATCACCTTCACTAAAGGTTAAAAGGGTGATGGGGGGCGAATACTTACGCACACCAGCGTTATTCAACAGAGAGGTGGTTAAAGGTAATGTTCCACAAACCTTCTTCTTCTTGTCTAAAGCTGGAGGCTGAACCCCGTTGAGAAGCAAGTTGGACAGAAGTTTGGACACAAACATCTTCTTGAGATGAACATTAATAAAACCTGCAACAACAACAGACCGCAGGTTATTTCGCCTCCTTCACCAGATCCTGAGGTTTGGTCTCCGTATACTGTATATCTCGTGTCGGAGCTTCACCTGGTCCGGCGATTTCTGTTCTCTCGATCAGTTCGTTTTCCGGAATGTTCTGGGAAATCTTCTCGGCGATCTCTCTGGGGTTCACCTTCAATCCTTTCCCCTTCATCATCTGGGAAAAGAACAAAAAAATAAATAAATAAATCAGAAGATGTTGAGATGTGGAGAGATGATGTAGGAGAAGATCATCACCAGCTGGAAACCTTTTAGCGTTATACACTCATTTAGGACACTTTATTAGGAACACCTAAACAACAGGTTCGGACATGAACTTTAGAAATCGAGACGTCATCCATTACATCTCTTTTTGGAGATGTTTGATTTAGGTGAAATGTTTTAGGTTCAGACGTTGGTCATGGACTCAGACGTGACTTGGCTCTTTTGCCCCCTTTTCCCCCGAGGCAGTTTGAGTGCAGGTTCGGAGCCTAATTTAGAACCAGACAGCCAAAGCACCGGCTCTGAACCAGGAAAAGTGGTTCTTAAGTAGCACCAAAACGTTGCTGGTCTAGACTTAAGAACTGCTTGTGTTAGGGGCTGTGGGCGGGG
>NC_083476.1:21526241-21528741 GCF_030014155.1 Tachysurus vachellii
TTTTTACGCACTTACCTATTTACATAATTCTTACTTATGTAGATACAAACTTATTTACATACTCATTCGCATACTTACATAATTTGCATATGCGCTTATATATAAAATTATAACACTGTATACTAACTTTTAATTTATGTAACATTTAACTTATTTACATCTAACGTAACTCGTCTACAAACATATTTATTTATTTACTTACTTACTTATTTATTTACACACACTTTTGTCCTCACATGCTTATGCACTTTCATACATAGTTACATTCTACTTATTTAACTAATTAAATACTTATTTATATATTTGAATTTTATTTCTATATATGATTATATATTTTCAATTTAAAACATTTTTTTCCCCCTTTTTTCTTTCTGCAAATGGCTGCTGTAGATCCTGCAGCAAATATCCTGCAGAAATGCTGGATTTAATTCTGTTAGTTTTAATATTAAAAGTCTTTCTCTACATCATCATCATCATCATCATCACCTTCTAAAGTCCTGACTCTGTCTCTGTCCAGCTCTGAGATCGTGTTTGTTACTTTCGACTCTTTTCAGATCACAAGTCGTGTGCAGAGACGGGGCACGAGCTCATGAGGCCGTTCCTGCACGAGTTCCTCACGTCTGCGTACGAAGACTACGACATCGTCATCTGGTGTGAGTGATGAAGACGTCCTGTTCGGAGCGTTCAGTTTCAGGAAACTTTAGAAACATTTAAAAAAAAAAAAAAAAAAATGAACACGATTCTTAAAGGAAATTCTACTGAAAAAACTTTTGTGTTATAGTTACAAAAATATAAAACTTTAGTGTTATAGTTACAAAAAAAACCCAAACAAGCTGTAAGTCTGTTTGGAATGTTGAGTTCGTCACATTCTGACTTTCACTATAATGGACGTCTCCTGATCACTTTCTCTGTCTAAAGTTACGATGGTAATAAATTAGTTTTGGCTAAAGAAAGAATTCGTTTCTTCATTTTCACTGATTTATTATATAAAATCTGTTCTTTTTGAGTGATGAAAATACAAACTGTACTTTTTTGCCCTCGCTGTGATTCCTTTCCAGCTGCAACAAGCATGAAGTGGATCGATGCCAAAATGAAAGTGAGTAAATTCACAAACAGTGTGACGTAAATAACAGAAAAATGGTTTGAGGTTATTAGATTGTTAATGATTAACTGATGGTTGTTAAAATCTCAAAACCTGTGTGTGTGTGTCTGTGTGTGTCTGTGTGTGTCTGTGTGTGTCTGTGTGTGTGTGTCTGTGTGTGTGTGTGTCTGTGTCTGTGTGTCTGTGTGTGTGTCTGTGTGTGTCTCTGTGTGTGTGTGTCTGTGTGTGTGTCTGTCTGTGTGTCTGTGTGTGTGTGTGTCTGTCTGTGTCTCTGTGTGTGTCTGTGTCTCTGTGTGTGTCTGTGTGTGTGTGTGTCTGTGTGTGTGTCTGTGTGTGTGTGTCTGTGTGTGTGTGTGTGTGTGTGTGTGTGTCTGTGTGTGTGTGTGTGTGTGTGTGTGTGTGTTATTCCAGGAGCTGGGTGTTTCAGATAATCCTAACTACAAGATCACCTTCATGCTGGACAGCGGAGCCATGATCACAGTTCACACACCTAAGAGAGGCGTCGTGGAGGTGACGTAGATTATAAAACTCTGAAGCTTTTACAGTATAAACTCCACATCACGGTGACGAACCTGTACGGCGTGAAACGATTCGCTGGTACAATGTTACGGCTTGTTGCTTAGCAACAGTCACCCGATCAGAAAGCGAACACGCTTCGGCTTCGTATCAGGTGAAAACCAGGACGTAGCTGAACAACACCGAACAAAAACGGCTCTGTAGATAGAGTCAGGAGACAAAACACAGAACATCACGGAAGTGTGAGCCGTAGCGAGGGGGAAATATTACTGAAACATTAGAGCAGGTCTGATACGGACGAACAAACGGCCGGTCGACTAAACGACAAACTTAAAAAGAGCAAAAAAAGACGATAAAGCTGTGAAAGATAACAGAACCTGCTCGGGTGCAGAACCACAGAGCTGAACTTTTTTCCTCACTGACGTGAAAGCGCGAGACGAGCCGTTATTTAAAGCGGCCGCCTGCTGGATTTATCCAATCAGGACCGTTGATACGCGAATATGCAAATAAGAAGAAGGTTCCAGCAGGGTTTAGGAATGTACAGTGTGACACAAGGTCAGATTATGAAGAGCCAGGATTCAGTGTTAACCCCGGGGACAGTAGGAGCAGTGTGAAACCTCCAACTACACAACCCAGGATTCTGTTTACACCACTTTAAGTTCACACCTCCTTCTGTTCTGCTCAGGTGAAGCCGCTCGGAGTGATCTGGGGGAAGTACGGCGAGTTTTACAACAGAAAGAACACCATCATGTTCGACGACATCGGCAGGAACTTTCTCATGAACCCACAAAATGGACTGAAGGTACGAGAACCAGGTCCACACCTCGACACGTACGCTGAGGTATCTGAGATATGGAAATATAACACACTGTGTGTGTGTGT
>NC_083476.1:21531241-21546241 GCF_030014155.1 Tachysurus vachellii
ACCATAAAAACAGAACATTTTTTCTTTTTGGCCATTAAACAGACCCACAACAGACCTTCTGATGCTCCAGATAATAAACTAACGTAAAGATTTCCACTTCTTCTGCTCCCTTTAGTCTGATTGGCTGTTTTCAGTTGTTAGTAGAAGAGTTTTCTAACAATCAGTTAGCGTTATTAAATAATTAATCTGGATTAGCAAACAGAGGACTGATGACTGATGATAAAAAGCCTCTGGGCAAAAATGTAGAACTTTATTTAATAATCATTTGATTCATTTTAGGTTTTTGAAATGGATAAAAAAAAATGGGATTTCTAAGTGATCCCACACTCTTGGACTTTTTTAGTGTACATCAGGGCACGGTGGCTTAGTGGTTAGCACGTTCGCCTCACACCTCCAGGGTTGGGGGTTCGATTCCCGCCTCTGCCTTGTGTGTGTGGAGTTTGCATGTTCTCCCCGTGCCTGGTAGGTTGATTGGCATCTCTGGAAAATTGTCTGTAGTGTGTGAGTGAATGAGAGTGTGTGTGTGTGTGTGTGCCCTGTGATGGGTTGGCACTCCGTCCAGGGTGTATCCTGCCTTGATGTCCGATGACGCCTGAGATAGGCACAGGCTCCCCGTGACCCGAGGTAGTTCGGATAAGCGGTAGAAGATGAGTGAGTGAGTGAGTGTACATCATTAACTCGTATTCCCAAAATGTTAGTCACGATTTATTTCCACTTGGACTTTGCCCATGTTTGGATTATGTGCCAAATTAAAACCATGTGTCAATAACATTAAGAATAAAAGAGAGGTTGCTGATGTGTTATTCTTTAATAAATAAAATCTTTAACAATAAATATTAAAAGCATCACAGCACTGTATGACTTTTCTACAGCAGCATGCAGACTGAGGCACAGCAAATAATCACAGGCTGGAAAATCCTGGGACGTTTTCTTCTTGCCCTGAAAAACATATATAGATATAATATATATATATATATATATATATATATATATATATACAGTGTAATATAAGAATAATTTATTATATATTTATTATATGATATAAATATATAATATATTATTTCTATATATTTTTATATAAATAAATTATTAAGGTCAGGAAAGAATGACAAAGTTTACGTCATTATTTATTCTTACCTTTTATTTTTTCGATTTTGTTTTTCCGACCCTTTAAAAAAAAAAAAAGTCTTTTATAAACCAGTGATATGAATCTTGTTTGATATTTTTTTTCTGAGACATTAATAGAAACATCTGATGATTACTGAAGTTATCCAATCAGCCAATCACGGTGCAGCACCTCAACGCGTTAACGTGTAAAACCATTCAGAAAGACGTCCGATCGATCGTCTGCTGATCTTCTGAGGACTTTCGTCTTTAGATTTAGTGCCAAATCTTAGATCAGAGGTGAAGCGCTGGTTTTACTGGTCAGGAAGGTTAAATCGAAGGATCACTCATTACAACCGTGTTGAGCTGAAAAGCATCTCGTGAGGTGGATGAGCAGCAACACCGTGCAGAAGATCACGCCGGGTTCCTCATGCTAACAGACCTGGAGACGAGATGCTTTTCTGCTCACCGCCGTTGTATCGAGTGGTGACACGAGTAACCTGCTAGTGTCGCTGAGATCAGGAGATCAGATTTTCTCCTTATTCTGATGGTTGAGGTCCTGATTCTGATTGTTCTGATGTAATCACGTGTGTGTGTTCATCACGTTTAAACATCGTTATATGCTCAAGGAGCTTTTGTGGATTTATTTTAAAATTTTTTGGCTTAAACATTAAACCATGGAGAAGAAAAGAAGGAAGAAATGAAGTTAATCAAAACCGGACTCACTTGTGCTGGCTCCAGTCGCTCCAGACTTTATTGGTGAAGGTGTCCTGAGCTCTCACACAGAAGGTATAACTCCTCTTATTGGACACTTTATAATGGGTCTCATTCAGGTAAAAGCTCTAAAACAAGGTCAGGATTTTTTAGATTATTCATTTGTGTTGAAAATGGCTTCCTCTTATCACTCTGATAATTATAGTCTAGTCACGCTTACATCCGGACGGTCATGTGACGAGTCATCGCAGTCCTTGCGATGAGACACGACTTTCACTTCATATCGCAGCGGGAAGAAGGTACACGGACGGTTCCACATTTTAGGGACTTCCCACGCAAACTCGTTGTTTTCAGCCTTGATGAAGTCGACTTTTTCTGGTTTGACTGCACCGGAAACAGGAAAAATGTCAGAGAATGACATCGAGGTGTTAACATCAGTAATCTCCAAACTTATCATGCGACGGAAAATATTTTATATCCGAATTAATAACTGTCCATCAATGTATCTCTTTATACTAAAGGTTTCACCTGCGATGGGCTATTTAGCCTAGTCTGTCACTAGAGGGCAGGATTTCAGGCTCAGTTTTGATGATTACCATGGTAACACATTGACGATTACCATGGTAACTCATTATCATCAACTATGATGTTCACCTGAGGTCAACTTGATCGTCATTACGCTACAAACGTCAAACTGATTCGACTCACGTTTTTTTGGATGCTGTGGTCAGAAACGATGATGTGTGATCAACCAATCAGGATCAAGTATTTCTAACTTTCCTATATGGCAGCTACCAGGCAGCTAGCCTGTCTGATATTTACGTAACCCCAAGATCCAGAGGTATTTATCCAAAACAAATTAACAAGTAATTATGCATTATAGTGACTGATACAGCGGTACGATAATAAAGAAACCTTTTCGTATCCTGATGAGTTTGTGTAAATATTTATATATATTCTAATATAATAAGAGGGGGGGTCACGGTGGCTTAGTGGTTAGCACGTTCGCCTCACACCTTCAGGGTCGGGGTTCGATTCCCGCCTCTGCCTTGTGTGTGTGGAGTTTGCATGTTCTCCCTGTGCCTCGGGGGTTTCCTCCGGGTACTCCGGTTTCCTCCCCCGGTCCAAAGACATGCATGGTAGTTTGATTGGCATCTCTGGAAAATTGTCCCTAGTGTGTGATTGCGTGAGTGAATGAGAGTGTGTGTGTGTGTGCCCTGCGATGGGTTGGCACTCCGTCCAGGGTGTATCCTGCCTTGATGCCCGATGACGCCTGAGATAGGCACAGGCTCCCCGTGACCCGAGGTAGTTCGGATAAGCGGTAGAAGATGAGTGAATGAGTGATGAATAATATAATAAGGAGACATGCTAATGATTCGGAGCCTGACTAAGGATAGAATGATTACTGAAGATTAATTAATTAACTTATAAATCAATCAGTCAGTTGTAAGTTAATTCATTATTAAGTTGATGGATCTTGTAAACAACAAGACTCTTTCACCTGATGTAACTGAGGATGCTAAACATTTTCTGGCAGAAAACAGAAAGAAAGAAATCCAGCTAGATTTATTGAGGTCTTACTTATGTCATGGATGAAGAAAGCCCTCTGGTGCTCCTCTAAGCGGTACTGGTTTCTGACCAGTAAGGTGAGGTTAATGCGAGTCACCTCCTCAGAGAAGGGACACTGCAGATTCTCACAGGTCAATCCGCCATTATCTTTGTCCAGGGAGCAGTTAAGAACGCTCGAGTTCCTGTGAAAGAAACCTTCGTTAACTAGGACGCAAAATATAGCAGTCTGTCCGGTTCGATTAACGATCTCGGTCCCGCTTACCGGAGCGCCCTGTAAAACACCACGACGCCGTTCCTTACAGGATCCCATTTCCATGAGCAGTGGAACGGACCGCTGTAGTTTCTCGCTAAGCAGGTGACGAATTCTAGGTGAAAAGACAAAGATACTTAAACTAATAGGAGCCTTAACAATAAGGCACTAAATATTCAGGAGCAAATAATAACAATGATACACTGAGATACTGTAGCTCGTTTTTATCACCATTAGGGGGCGCAAGTGATTATTTAAACAGATATAATGAGTATGGCGTCGGTTCATTCAGTGATCAGTCTAAAGATTCATTCACAAACCAGACACCATTCGTGTGGAAGTTAAACGCGATCCTGCTTCAGCAAAATAAAATCAAAATTCAGTTCATTAAAGTCAACACGACTCAAAAAGCTTCACATAACGGAGGAAAAGCTTCACATAACGGAGGAAAAGCTTCACATAACGGCTAACGTTAACCGGCTCCGTTTAACCAGACTGTTTTCTTCGTTAATAGCAGGTTGATTAGCATCGATTCCAGTCGCTAACTTAAAGCTAATCAGCAAGTCACGTTCTCGCTAACTGTTTATAATTATTAGTTATTTATTTTAATTCTGATTCATTGCTGGTTACAAAAAACGTACAGCAAATTTACCAAGACTGAATTACAGTCTGGTTTTTAGACAAAATGTCTAAGTATTAAAAATCTATTTATCTATTATTATTCTTGTTCAGTTACCTTTGTTGTCATTTTGGAGCAGAATGGCCTTCTCGAAGTCCAGCGGACTGACCAGCACCAGCGTGTGGTTCAGAAGTTCTCCTGATGCATTGTGGCAGGTGAAGTTTCCTCCCAGCATGGCCTCGATGCTCACTTTTATACTGTTCCCACGGGCTGCAATGTTGTGTTGATTTTTCCTCCAGTGAATCTCGGCGTCTTCGAACTCGTCTCCACAACTCAACTCCACCGTGGTCTTCTGCTCCATCGGGTTTCCGTTGATTTCCAAAGCGACAACTACAACGAACGACGAACGAGTCCAGAGATCAGACTTCTGGTAAAATATCTGAATCTATAAATTTGTGTATAAATTTATTATGATATAAACTTAATGATCAATGCCATCATTCTAATCCCAGATCCTACAATCCTGAAGACTAAAAGCTGGAGAAAAATTTCATCATGGATTATTTTATTTCAGCTTGAATTTAATTACTATACTTTTTTAATGAGATCGTTTCTCATGTAATATCTTATTTAATTCTGATATAATATTGTACAGCATTTTTTACTGAAAGGTTTTTTCTAATATTTTTGAAATGCATTAGTCACCATTGGGTTTGATAACCTTCAGCGCGCCGATCTCCCTGACACGAAGCAGCGCCAGATAAAAGGCAAAGACGTAAATCAAATCCATCTAAACAGACAAACAAAGCGATTATTCGTCACGTATAAGAGCAGACATGAAAAATACGAAGGTTCGAGCAGCGAATCTAAATATTAGAAGCTCAAATCATTTCCACTGCAAATCCTACGTTCTTTCCTCCTACCTTCTGTTTTTTGCCGTCTAAACGCAAAGAAGTTTCTGAAACCAGAGTTTGATCTGGTTCACAATGAACACCCGACTGAACTCGTTTGGGTTTTATAGGCAGGTGGGACAGAAAAAAAAAAATCCCAAACAAGATAATGAGGAACTGTAGAAAAGCATCAATTGAAAAAAACAAATTTTTGATTTTGGAAATTTCATACATATGACCTAATTACTGTGGGACACTGACATTTATTTAGTCACCAACATCATCCAAAAAAATAGGGTTAAGGTGTGTGTGTGTGGGGGGGGGGGGTTTCCAATATATTCCCAAAATAGACATAGATTTGGTTCCTTTAGGGCTCCTTTAAAGCTTTAAATCCATAACGAGAGTCTGATGATGTGATTTATATTTATAGGTTCATTATAGTGACATTTTATTTAGACATTTATATATATTTATATATATAAAAGAAAAACGTTAAGCGATGATTTTGTCCACAGAGAGCACTCATGTTAGTCTAATTCGGTACGCTGACATGTCGCTTTGTGTTAGAAGACTTAGGAATAAGAAGAGTTTCTTGTGTATATTATAAATAATAGAAATGTAGATTTTTATTATAAAAGCAATAAGAATTCGATCGTAACAGATGACGAGTTTTAATGACCGTTAGCATCGACGCGTCGGTGCGTGAGACGGAAGAACAAAGTCCGGCCTTGATTCTGTTTGTTCGGTGCTCTTGAAGATGGGAACGTCTCGTGTCAGAAATCACTGCGTGTGTGAAATTCCGGTCTTCCTCATGATGGTTTTCCAGTCGTTAATCTATCAGCCACAAATGTCATAAAACTCAGAGGCTCAAACAAATGAGAGATAAAATGGTGCCAGATCAAACACACACACACACACACAGACAGGAAAACGCAACAAGGGAAGTCAGAGATTCCTCCTGGAGGTCGTCATCAGCAGAGAGCACAAAGTAAAAAAGGGAAAGAAGATTGTTTACTTTTAGATTAAAAACTCATCTCTTTAGTCAGACGTACAGATAATACATCCCATAATATTGTGCACTATTACATTAGACTTGCACATTCTTATGAACAGCAGATATGTTAATCCATCTGCACTGCTCTTCTCTTCTCTTTTTCTACCCATGCTGAGACACCCATGCTATGATCGTCTTCCGTGCGTTGAAATTTTTGGACCTCCACTGAGACAAGGCTGACTCTGTGAGAACCCTGAGACATCTACAGATCTACCGGCTCCAGTTGGACTCTGTGATACTTGTATATTTGTAACCACACCATCTAGTGTCACCCATATGAGGATGGGTTCCCCTTGAGTCTGGTTCCTCTCAAGGTTTCTTCCTTTACCAATCTAAGGGAGTTTTTCCTTGCCACTGTTGCCTGAGTCACCTCAGACTTGCTCATTGGGGACAAATACATATACACACATACATACATAAATACATACATACATACATATTCACTGTGAACTATATATATCTTGAATTTTTATTATATTAATTCTTTATACTTCTCCTTATGTTTATCTTTTGTTCTATGTTGATGTTCTGTAAAGCTGCTTTGTGACAATGTCCATTGTAAAAAGCGCTATACAAATAAACTTGAATTGAATTGAATTGAACTCAGGTGACTGTGGGGAGGAAAAACTCCCTTAGATTGGTAAGAAAGAAACCTTGAGAGGAACCAGACTCAAAGGGGAACCTCATCCTCATCTGGGTGACACTAGATGGTGTGATTATAAACATACAGTCTGATAAATGTTGTATTGGTGTAAAGATCACATGGAGTTCACATCTTCTCTCCGACGATCGGAGCTGGTACAATGTCTGGGTGTCTCGGCATGGGTAGAAAGAGAGAAGCAGTGCAGATGGATTAACA
Organism: Tachysurus vachellii; assembly: GCF_030014155.1. Taxonomy (NCBI): domain Eukaryota; kingdom Metazoa; phylum Chordata; class Actinopteri; order Siluriformes; family Bagridae; genus Tachysurus; species Tachysurus vachellii. The sequence goes on from NC_083476.1 coordinate 21,538,301, forward strand.
TATCTGCTGTTCATAAAAATATGCAAGTCTCATGTAATAGTGCACAATATTATGGGATGTGTTATGTGTACGCCTGACTAAAGAGATGAGTTTTTAATCTACATTTAAACTGGGAAAGTGTGTCTGAGCCCCGAACACTATCAGGAAGACTATTCCAGAGTTTGGGAGCTAAATAAGAAAACGCTCTTCCGCCTTTAGTAGACTTAGATATTCTGGGAACTACCAGAAGTCCTGGGTTTTGTGATCTCAGAGAGCGTGAAGGATTGTAACGTGTTAGAAGACTAGTTAGATACGTGGGAGCTAAACCATTAAGAGCCTTGTACGTAAGTAGCAGCAGTTATCACTCAGATATCACTCTGAGACTCGTCTAAAGGTGGCGATAAATATCACATCACGATATCTGTGCATATAACACGTGAGATCCTGAATCTGCCTCAAGACTCACTAATGAGGAGATAAATATTGTAAGGATTTTAAGGATTAGCATCTTATTCGAACGATTTATCACGATATCGATATCGTATCGTTCTGTCCCTCGGCCCTAGCGGTGTATCACACCTTCGCCTCCTCTTTTACCTGGAAAGGTGCACGAGGTGGATCTTAGCTCACTTTTCAGCTAAAAGGCACTTTATAAAGTATATAATAAATAAAATAAAAGGTTTTAACTGTTAAAAGATTTATTTTTTTCAGTTTTAAAGAATCTTAACAGGTTTAAAGTTCATCCTGGAGACGGACGAAGGTCAGTCATTTAACTAAGCACGAGCAAGTCTGACCTTTTGAATCTCTAGATTAGGTTAGATTAGATCAGATGTAAATTAGACACATAACCCCGCCTCTCGAACTTTCTAGTTTTAATTCACAAACTTTCAGCCTGTTGGTGGAAACACTGGAGAACATGACAGGAAAAATCCCACACAGAGTTATAAAGGTTTTGTTTATTTAGTTTGTTTATTTGTTTACTTGGAACTTTTTTAGCTTCTAATAGCTACTAGTAACTGAACCCAGTGGAGCCCTGAGCAGCGATTACTAAAGAGTCGGTTTTGTCCAAGGAGCTTCGTATCAAACTGAAAATAAAACCCTGCAGGATCCCATTCAGCCCCAAGCCACGTGTTCATATTTGGTGTAAATTACACATCGTTTATCAGTTACGTTGTTAAACTTTTGTCTGTTACACTTTCGCCTGTTACACTTTTGTCTGGTACACTTCTTTCGCATGTTAAAAATTCTTTTGCATGATACAATTCTTTCGCCTGTTACGCTTCATTTGTCTGTTACACTTTTGCCTGTTACACTTTTGTCTGTTACACTTCTTTCGCATGTTTAACTTTTGTCTGTTACACTTCTTTTGCCTGTTACACTTTTGTCTGTTACACTTCTTTCGCATGTTAAACTTCTTTCGCATGTTACACTTCTTTCTCCTGTTACACTTTTGTCTGATACAATTCTTTCGCATGTTTAACTTCTTTTGCATGATACAATTCTTTCGCATGTTACATTTCTTTTGTCATTTCATTTGTCTGCTACACTTTTGTCTGCTACACTTTTGTCTGTTACACTTCTTTGGCCTGTTACACTTTTGTATGTTACACTTTTGTCTGTTACACTTTTGTCTGTTACACTTTTGTATGTTACACTTTTGTCTGTTATACTTTCGTCTGTTACACTTTTTTTTTTATTCCTTGGTGTCTGCCGATAATCTATACAATATTTATTACAAAACTTTCACGATATTGTCATCACGGAATCATCTCCGCTCGAGGTTTCCACTCCGAAGGTGTTTTCCTTTATTCCTTTATAGTCATGAGTATAAATAAAATTGCTTAACAGAACACAACCAGTTCGAATGCCATTCAAGTTTTTACGTTTCATTTTCTTCTCTCAGCAGTAGCAGTAATCCCGCTTCCGGCTCGTGCAACACGAACAATTAGATCATACTCCTTCGAACGCGTTATTGTTTCCATAGCAACAGCTCCTACCAGACCACAGGGCCTTGTAAAGCAGGTTGTTGTTTAACGAAGTCATTCTTATAGACGTCAATGAGGTAATGTGATGTTTTTTTCTTAAAATGCCAAGCTGCTTTGTTTGTGTGTGTGTGTGTGTGTGTATGTGTGTGTGTTTGTCACTCGTCACAGCAGAGGTTCAGCAGTTTCGTTTGCGCTTTCTCTACACACACGGGTTTCCTCTGGGTTCTCCTGGTTCCTCCTACCTGCTAAAAGCCAAAACATTCCACTGTATATGAATGAGTGCGTGACTGTGTGTGTGTGTGTGTGAGTGTGTGTGTGGTTTATGAGGACAGAATCATTTCCATATTTGTGATGTACCGTTTATAAACGATTTAATATTCAAGAACCGAAACCATGAAAACGAACATCTGCACCGTTTAGAATGATACGATCTGTGCAGCTGTGCAGTCAGGAGCTGATTACCAGGCAGCACAAAGAAACTCAGCCGGATGCTGGATTTATAAAATAAAATATTCGAAACTTTTTTACAACATTGTCAATTTTCATCTCGTTCTCCAGACACTTCAAGACCTTCTATCTTTCTATAGCTCTATATATACTATATATATATATTTTTTGGAAAGATTCAGCAAGTTTTCAGTGGCGTCTCATAAATTTTGTAACTATAAATTTGTTTCTTGCCAGATATTAGGAAGGGGGCGGGTCTTCCAGGTGACATCAAAACATCTGTACAAATCATTTTAGACCCTTGTGTGGATTGATTTATTTTCTGTTTTATTGAGATTTGTATTTTGTTTTGAGATTACGTCTCAGAATTAGGTGTCAGGCTCGCGTGAATCTATATCTGGGTTTGAGGTGATTTCATGCAGTCACGTGTCCGTCTGAGCTGTAAAGAGATTCTCGGTTCTGCTCCGTGAATGAAGATTATTTTTAACCACAAAGTTTCAATGAGCCGAGATCCGGTTTAAATTCAGCACTTTAGTCATAAAACCTGAGCCGAAACTCGAACTCTACCTGCTATCGTGACGTCGAACCGGGAAAAGCACAGAGAAAGGAAGAGAAACGTGGGAGTAGAAACGTTCATGTTTTAATTAAAAACACATTCTGTATCATTAAAATAAGCCATCATTATTTTTTTTTCTTGCCATTTCCCCTTCGACGCGACAGAGGCGTTCGCCGGCTTCGGGCGCACAGCGTTAGTGTCTCTTTTTCTGTCGCTGTAGCACCTGTTATGGTGCCGAGACAGTCAATCAACCCTTCCTTTCTTCCTCGGCCCCTGGGTCCGTGATTACACTGATTTAAAAATAGAGAAAGAGAGAGAGAGAGACAGGCAGGTGCCATGGAAACCTGGTGGAACGACCAGATTCTCGTCATCTTCCATCTCATCTACGCTACGATGACAGACGTACAGCATGGAGACACTTCCCCCGTGTCAAAGCAACAAAAGGGAAATTTGATTCATGACACAAAGGGAAAAAAAAACCCACAAGTTCCCTTCTCCAAAACCTCTAAAACAAACAAAAAACAGCGCATGACTTTAGGATTGTTTTATAGTGCAGAGAGGTTTAAATGCACGCCTGACTTAAAAGAGCGAGTAAAAAGTAATTTTATGATTTAGAAAGTCCTTCTTTTATAAGTCCGTATGTTCCCTGACTAGTTCAGGAGGAAATATTTTTATTTCGTTAAAAAAAACCTTTATTTTTTAAAAAAAAAACGGTATCCGTTAAAAGCCGAGACGAGGTCCGGAAGTCTCTCGGGAACGCCGCGGAGATTCAGACGTCCGTATTTCAGGTCTGCCTTGCAGACATAAACATCAGGAGAAGAAAAAAACTTAATAAGAGAAGAAAAAGCACTTGATGAATCTTCTGCCGTCTTGTGGCTCTTTAGAGCAACGTGTTCGCAGGAACCTCGTTCCTCCTCTAGGAAAGATCTCCGACGTTCTACACGGAACTCTTTCCCCAGTTTATCTTTCCTCAGAGTCTTCGCAGGGCGATCCGCGTCAGTTCTCCACGGGCGGCGGCTGGCTGACGATCACCTGGACCACGTAGTCTTTAGAGATGTTGAGCTCGTGCAGCTTCATGCGGTCGCTGAGCGGTCGGCCCGAGAAGAACCAGCGCTGGCTGGACGCCTCGAGACCCTCCTGAGCCTGCAGACGGCGCTTCATGAAGAGCACGCTGTCTCCGGAGCGCACGGCCAGACGCAGGTCGCGACCCGTCGACAGACGCAGACGCAGCTGGCACTCGTGTCCTTCGGTGGGCGGAGCCTCGGGGGCTTCGGCAGTCTCGGTATCGCTCTTTTCCTCGATCATGTTGACGGGTGGAGAGAGGCAGTAGACGGGCAGCTGGTAGCGGTTACCCAGTTCATCGTAGCACTCAGTCAGAGCACCTAAGTTCAGAAAACACACACACACACACACACACACACACACACACACACACACAATAAATTGAGAAATTCATTAATACATTATTTTTTGTCAACAAATTTCTATTTTTTTTCCAATTTTAATCCGGATTATAATCTGATACACCTTGTGCTGTAATGCCAGTAATACACACACAGACACACACAGAGACACACATACACACACATACACACACACAGACACACACATAGCCACACATACACACACATACACAGACACACAGCCACACATACACACAGACACACACACATACACACACACATACATACACACACATACACACACACACACACATACAGACATACACACACACATGCACACACACATATACACACATATACACACATACACACACACACACACACAAACACACACACGTCTTGTGTGAGCATTGTGACCTACAGCCAAAAAAAAAAGGAAATGAAAGGTCCTGGGGAACATACGGGAAAATTTGACTTCCTTAGAGCTCCATGACACAATAAAATAATAAATAATAAAACTGTTCTTCGTGTCCTGGTGGAAAATCTGTGACATTTTCGGTGGAGCTGAAACCACATGTCTCTCTCTGGGTATCAGAGTCGCATCCCATCATATGACATCAGCACAGGTGAAAGTAGGTGGAGGAGATTAGCAGTTAGCATGGTGTGGTTTCACTGCAGAGTGTGTGTGTGTGTGTGTGTGTGTGTGTGTTTATATCAATGCCTGACTACTTTCACTACAGTGACCACTGAATGACTTTCAGCCTACACTTTCCTGACCGCTCACAGTCATCCCAGCGCAGGTTCTTTTTTAATTTTCCAAACACGTGTTAAAAAAAACCCTGGTTAAAAACCACATAGCCTCAACTCCAAGATGAGAAACCGCTTGTGAATGAGGTACGAGGAAGTGGTTTGGTGTTCACAATGAAACTGTGAGGCTTTCACGGTCCATGATTTTAATGACATGTTTGTGCAGGTGAGATTTTTCCCGTTTGGGTTCGTTTGGTGCGTCACTTCAGAAATCATGTGCAAGTGCGATGCGTCTGACGCTTTTAATCCCTTGGATGTAGATGAAGTACGCAGGCGAGAGTGGGAACAGATTTAAGATACTGAACATCGATATCATCAAGTGAGGTGTTTATTTGGTGGGACGAACGATTTGGAAGACATTTCTGGGGCTTTTTTATTTACTTCTGTTCTCACACACGCACACACACACACACACACACACACACACACACACACACCGACACCCACCTCTTTCAAACATGGCTTTCTCTTAAAAAAGCAAAAAAAAAAACGCCCTCTTCGTCCTCTTCATCGCTTAAGATCGCTTGAACACGCCCTTCTTTTAACCACACCCCTAATCTTAACCACACCCCTAATCTTAACCACACCCCTAATCTTAACCACTTACATGATGAGAGGATTTCAGTGTTGGATTTTAAGCTCAGGATATTTAAAGTCAGATATTTCCTTCGTTCCACAGTCGTTAAAATAAATCGAATATTTTTATGATAACGATAATAAATCGTGGCTAAATTAACAGCTGATTACAAACGGAACTGATGTCATTATGCTACGGAGTGAATCTCTCAGTAACCCTGATCGAATCGTGAGGAGCAGAAAGCCAGGTTTAGTCGTCTTTCTGCAGACTTCAGTGTTTTTACAGCTGTGTTTATAAAAGTGGACAAAAAAGACTTACAGACTAAATAAAAACATGTCTGTGTTGTTTTAGTGAAACGTATTTATGATTCTTTAAAGTGCAGACAGAAAAGTGTGGCACACACACACACACACACACACACACACGCACACACGCACACGTACACACACGTCTAAATATCCTCTATTGTTTCTGCTGTATTGTTTTTCTTTTGTTATCTCCCATAATAAAGCCTGAAGCAGCTCAGGTTCCTGGTGTCCATCTGCGGTCTGTACGTCACCTCGTCTGACCTTTCGACACGCTCCGAGATGTTCACTTTCCCTACGTCACAACAACGGAGACTGAGAACATCAAACTGATGCAGCCTGTTTCCAGCTTTTACAGAGAGGCTCCGATGGCTCTCCTCCACGTCCCAGTGCTGTGAGAAGAACTTTAGAAGGCCGGATGGCTCTGAACATTCGGATAAATCTAAAACTCGGGAAGTCCAGAACGCAAACCCGTAAACACAAACTTAAGATTAATCTTACATCCGCGGAGAGTCGACTTCCTGTTAATGTAACAAAGAAAATGGTTTACGGGAAACACAACAGCTGAGAACGAACGAGGAGGAGGTGGAAGCCTGCGAGATGTTTGGTTGTTGATGCTGACCTCACCTACTGAAGAGTCTTCATTAATGTAGAAGAAAAAGAAAAGATTTTAGTAATTAAACTTTTAACACTGACAAGTGGGTAGAGATAGTGCTGAGTGTTGGTGCTCAGTGTGTGTTGGTGCTCAGTGTTGGTGCTCAGTGTGTGTTGGAGGGGACAGATGTAAGGATGTGACTCTGTACACAGTACAACGTACACCACACACAGTCCACTGTACACCACACACAGTCCACAGTACACTGTACACAGTCCACAGTACACCGTACACTGAACACAGTCCACAGTACACTGTACACCGCACACAGTACACTGCACACAGTCCACAGTACACCGTACACCACACACAGTCCACAGTACACTGTACACAGTCCACAGTACACCGCACACAATCCACAGTACACTGCACACAGTCCACAGTACACTGCACACAGTCCACAGTACACTGCACACAGTCCGCAGTACACTGTACACCGCACACAGTACACTGCACACAGTCCGCAGTACACCGTACACAGTCCACAGTACACTGCACACAGTCCGCAGTACACTGTACACCGCACACAGTACACCACACACAGTCCACAGTACACCGTACACAGTCCACAGTACACTGAACACAGTCCACAGTACACCACACACAGTCCACAGTCCACCGCACACAGTCCACAGTACACCGTACACAGTCCACAGTACACTGTACACCGCACACAGTCCACAGTACACCGTACACAGTCCACAGTACACCGCACACAGTCCACAGTACACCGCACACAGTACACCGCACACAGTACACCGCACACAGTCCACCGCACACAGTCCACCGTCCACAGTACACCGTCCACAGTACACTGCACACAGTCCACAGTACACCGCACACAGTCCACAGTACACCGCACAGTCCACAGTACACCGCACACAGTCCACAGTACACCGCACACAGTACACCGTACACTGTACACCGCACACAGTACACCGTACACTGCACACAGTCCACTGCACACAGTCCACAGTACACCGTACACTGCACACAGTCAACAGTACACCGCACAGTCCACAGTACACTGTACACCGCACACAGTACACCGTACACTGCACACAGTCCACTGCACACAGTCCACAGTCCACCGCACACAGTACACTGTACACCGCACACAGTACACCGTACACTGCACACAGTCCACAGTACACCGTACATTGAACACAGTCCACAGTACACCGCACACAGTCCACAGTACACTGAACACAGTCCACAGTACACCGT